>NW_011890481.1:12721-14561 GCF_000151845.1 Pteropus vampyrus
TTGTACCTTAACAATTCTCAACTGTGGTGTCATGAGCCAGTGATAGAAAAAGCATGTCTATTGTTTATCTACATGGTAGACCAGTGCTTTGTGAAGCTTGGCATGTAGTATCATTTTAGATGACACATATGCAAATTTTTAAAGGTGTAATTTTAAATATGTATTAGAAAATACATATGACTATCATAGGATAATGTGGTGACATGCATAATTTTACCACAGCAGAGACTAAATCAAAATGAATCAACTTTAAACTGACTTAGAAAGGTTATTAAGTGAATTACAGTACAGAATCTGATATGGCATGGCAAAATGACGATGTTTTTATGTGAATGAATAAAGCCGGAGAAGCACTATTTAACCTTAGGGAATCACCATTTCTGATGAAACGCAGTAAAAACAGTGGAGAACCATCCCAGTGTGAGTTCTCCCCCCATCAGGCCCTGACGCAGGATGTGGATGCTGACGTTTTATCCGGAGGTGATTCTGGAGAGTGAGGCAGGGAGCGGGCAGGGGGCACGGACCGGGACAGCCGGTCGGGGCGTCACACCGGGGACAGTCCCACCGGTGGTGCAGGACGGTCTCACAGAAGGGCAAAGAAGTTGGGGTGTCCATCCGCAGCAACTTCTTACCGACCACTGGTTGACGCTGCCCCTGGGGACATTAGTACTCTGGCAGTTTTGTCCTGCCCTGAGGGGACCAAGTGAGCAACAAACATAGGAAACATTCTGTGCTGTGGGAACCTTGGCCTTGACCTCCAGTACAGGCAGAAGATGCGAGATGCCCCCGCGGCATCTGCTACAACCGTTGCTCCAAAGAACTGATTTAAAGCGGTTTTTAAGTGACCAGCAATGCATGATTTATTTTCTAGAGATTTTTTTGTTATTGCATCCTAATTCTAGAATAATGATGCATCACAATATAGTATAAATAAAGTAACTATATTAACCAATCTTTCTATTGTACAAGTAGATTGGACCAACAGGAATTTGTTTCTATTCATTTTGCATTTTGTATTATAAATGGCATTTGAGGGATTGGTAGGTGATGAGATCATCAATATCACATATATAATCAATATGACCGTGAGTATTTCTACATTGTGGGCTAAACTTTAATTCTAAAAATCCGGGACAGAAGACAGAATAGTCGTAAGGGAAAAAAGAAGAAAGAGCGACATCACGGCACTGGGTGGTGACCCCGTTAGCCTCCGAAGGGGTTCCAGGTCGCCTCTTTTCCGTTACCCTTTACCACTGAAAACCTGCTCTCTTCCTCACCCCTCCGTGCCTACGAGCTGCTTCGCGGGCTCCAGCCCCGCTGGCTCGCAGCAGCACCCCGAGAGCTCACGCACCTACCTGCGAGCTCCGCTCTGGCGCCCTCTGCGCCTCCGCCCCACTTTCGTCAGGTGGAATATGTCACTCCATCTATTTCTACCCTTCAGGCCAGCTGATGATAAATAAAGGTCGCGCCTTGAAGCTCTAGTTTCCCAGAAATCTAATTATTAATGGGGGCCTAAGCGCCCGTCTCAGAGTCTCAGATGAGAAAAGTAAAGTGTAAGTAGCATTTGGCGTTTTCGGTGGATCCGACTTTGATTGGGACAGGGCCTGGGAGCGGGGCGAGGGAGGTCCGCGGAAGGGTCCCCCCGTCACTTCGCAGTGCGCCCCATTTTGCACCTCTGTGTCCCTGGCAGCAGCCTCCCGCCAAAAGCAGCGACAGGAGAAAAGGGACGTGTGAAGAAACGGACTTGACTCCTGGGCGGCGTGGGCAGGGCCCGGGGTCGGCCGGAGCTGGGCCGCCCAGCGCGCAGCGAGCTCCAGCCCAGGACTCAGAGCGGCGGGGG
>NW_011890482.1:0-404 GCF_000151845.1 Pteropus vampyrus
CCTCCGCCATTTTGAGGTCAGGAGGATGAAAGGGCCAAGGGCCAAGTTCAGATGACTTCCTTGTGCCCTTGCCTTTTTCTTCGGCGCTGTCCCTAATTCTGTGGCCCGTGTCAGTGGGGTGACTTTGTCCAGGGCCGCCCTGTGTGCATGCGAGCTGGCGTCACCGCCCCCTTCCCGTCACCAGGCCTGGAGGGCTGTTTGCCGACATGGGACAGATGTCGAGTGAAGCCATGCGCGGTGCCTGCCACCCCTCCTCTTCTTCTGCATGTGGGGGGCGCTCTGGGCTCCCACACAGACGATAAGGAAGGCGGTACCACACCCCAAGTGCTGTTTCCAGCCTTACAGAGGCCTAAAATGCGGCTTTTGGTAAAGAGCTGATGACAGACCTGGGGACGTGGCTGTGA
>NW_011890482.1:3204-5673 GCF_000151845.1 Pteropus vampyrus
CAAAGGAAGGATTCAAAAAAGTGTGACATCATTTTAGTAAATGCTGGAAAAAGAGTGGGTTGGGGGCCTGCCTTCACCTGTCGGCCAGACACGTGGTCAATTCTTCCCGCAGCCTGGAAACATCCTGGGGATTGAGCTGTTAGAAACAGTGATCGTGTTTGTTTAAATCTTTGAATGTACGGGGAGAGGGATGCACACGATTACGTGTACTGAGAGTCTGTCGTTTTCACGGGTCAAGGTTGAGGGCTTCCTGAGAGGAAGGCTCAGAGGAACCTGGCTAAAGTTTGGCCAAGGACGTAGCCCGTCAGTATCAAAGACAGCAATGCAGCCTAGAGCTCATATGGAATCTCAACAGACCCTGATTTGTCGAAGCCATCCCGAAAAGGGACAAAGACAAAGCTCTTGTAGTTTCTGGTCTCAAAACTTATTACAAAGCTACAGTACTTCAAACAGCGTGGGCCTGGCATAGAGCCAGACATGTAGACCAACGGAGTAGAATACAGGGCCCAGAAATGAACCCTGTGTGAATGGTCAGGTGACTTAAGACCAGGGTGCCGAGGTCATCCGATGGGGGAAAGCCAGTCTTTTCAGCAGATGATGTTGGAAAAACCGATATCCACATGTAAAGTATAAAATTTGGCCCTTTTACCATATACAAAAACAACTCAAACATATAAGGTCCAAACCTATAAAAATCCTTGACGAGAACATAGGGAAGGGTTTAGTGGCAACGGAGGGGGCGGGAGAAAAGGCAGTCAGTGGATGTTTAAAGGGCCCAGAGTTTCATTTTCACAGATGAATGAATTTCAGAGACTGGTTGACAGCAGTGTGAATGTACGTAATGTTACTGAACCATGTACTTAAAAATGGTTAAGATGGTAAAGTTCATATTGTGTCATTTACCACAATTACACCTTTTAAAATTCCTGTTTTCTTATATGTGAACATATTAATTTGGCTTCAGCATTGCCATATGTCACTCGGATTTTTAATCAAATGGATAATAAGAATGGCTCATTTAATTTTCATAGAAGAAAAATGGAGCTTATTCTTTTAGATGTTTTACTTACTTCGAGTTGACAGCGCATGTTTCTGTTGCTTTTGGCCTTCCTGGGCTGTTGACTGTGCAGTGCTGAGGGAGTCCGACGCTTCAAATCACGGCCTGTCACAGTGGTCTATTCTTTATTTTGCCCCATAAATCTGTGTCCTTCCCATAATGAATTTTTATATTATTCCCATCCATCTACTGATCACTGACTCTTTTAAAACGAAGGATATTAAATGGGAGCCGAACCACTGATAAAAAGTTGTATCGTAGTGGGGAAGAGAGAAGCAGAGCCTAAGCTCGGTGCGTTTTATTAATCCAAGGGGAGGGTGCCCAAGACCCACCTGAGTGGCCAGGAAGTCAGTTTCTAAAGTGAGATAACACTGTATTCGTTTGCCTGGGTTGCCATAACAACACACCACAGGCTTGGTGACTTAAAGAATAGAAATTTGTTTTCTCAGAGGTCTGGAGGTGAGAAGTCCAAGATCAAGGCGTTGGCAGGTCTGGTTACTTCCGAGCCCCTTCCTTTGACTTGCAGATGGCCCCCTGCTCACCGTGTCCCCAGATGGTCCTTCCTCTGTTATCATCCCCGGACATCTCTGTGGGTGTCCAAATTGTCTCTCCTTATAAGGACGCCGGTCACATTGGATCAGGGCCAACCCTGACAGCCCTATTTTAATTTAATCGCCCCTTTAAAGGCCGTGTCTCCAAATGCATTCACGTTCTGAGATATGGGATGTTTTTAACATGGGGGGCGTACTACTAATTCAAAGAAGGAAGGACAAAAAATAAGGAAATTGATGCAGGAACCCATTTATTTGTAAGTTGGGTTTATTAAGGTGAAATCCATCCTTTTCTAGTAGACGGTTCAAGGTATTTCAACAAATGCACCCAGGGATGTAGCTACCACTGTAATTAAGACGTAGCACATCGTTCATCACCCCCAAAATTTCTGTTGTGCCACTTTGTAGTTTATCCCTGAGCATATCATATTTTAGATACTATTGTAAAATATATTTTTAACATATTTTAGATACTATTGTAAAATATATTTTTAATGTCTGTATCCAGTTATTCATTGTTGGTACATATGAAGACAACTGAGTTTGACCCATTCATTTTTGAAAACTAAAAAAACTGAATAGCAACCACATGGCGTGTAGTTTGCTACATGTGAAATTTGGACAAATGAACAACAAAGATAAGTTTCTCCTTGAGACATCCTCAGTCATGAGATTTAAATCGGTAGTGAAATCAGACTAGGTGCGCAAGAATGTCTATTCTGTTGCAATCCCCGAGAGGTGCTGGCATGCAGCCTGAATTTAAATGGTCATGAAAAGTGTCCTGGAGGAAGCAGCGTGTGATTGAATACACAAAGAGCAAGCATCGGAAAGCCATATAAATTAGAGCTAGGGAAGACAAAA
>NW_011890482.1:5723-7207 GCF_000151845.1 Pteropus vampyrus
TGGATCATCACCCTGGTGTCAGAATACCGTATCGGGACTCTTGCTTCTGCTTTGCAGATCAGAACTCTGAGGCCAGACACGTTGAGAAGCCTGCCCAAAGCCGCGCGGTACGCGGCAGGCCCGGAAAGTCAGCCGGGGCAGCCAGGTCCACGAATGTCGCCCCGCGGTGCAGAAGCCCCCGCTGCAGCCGTAAGTAGCAGAACCATCCCGCGTTTCGGGGGGGTCGTCCGCCTCTTCCTTTTGTCCTCCTGCCCTGCCACAGTACAGCCTTTGAACACCACCATGAAAAATGGCCTCGGCATGTCACCTTCGGCCTGGTGACTGTACAGCTGTCCTAATAGTCTCTATATGGCGGGTGGGGGTGGCCGCAAGCTGTGGCCTATTAATAGCAAGCGGCAGCCTCCCAAATCAAAGAAACTGTTTTACGATGTTTACTGACATGTCAAGATTTTACAAGTAAAACTTGAGATCCAAGCGTCTCCTCCCTCCCCTCAAAACACAGTTTGGTGGCAAAACATCAGTTCAGTGGTCTCGCCGAGGGCAGGCAAAGCCAGACACCGTTTAAGGTGGCAAAGACAGAACCGTGATCAGTAATATTTCATGGTAACACATATGTAGCGATGTATTATCGCAGCGGGAAAGGAGGGCCCCGTGTGAAATGAACTCAGCCGAAGGGAGTGGGCATTTTTAAGAGAGGATGAAGGAAAGGTAGGGGAGGGAGAAAGTGGCCCAGATTTGGGCAGTGTGAATTAATTAGGGCCATCGGGTCCGCTGCTGACACTTCCTGAAGTGAAGGTTCTGTTCCAGGCAGAGACAGGGAGACGGAAGCCCTGGCCTTCCCAATTTTATTTCAAAGGAAAACCCTTCGAGTCCTTGAAAAGACTTCCCTGAGGCAGAAGAGGTACATATACATCTGAAAGGAACAAAGGAAGGATTCAAAAAAGTGTGACATCATTTTAGTAAATGCTGGAAAAAGAGTGGGTTGGGGGCCTGCCTTCACCTGTCGGCCAGACACGTGGTCAATTCTTCCCGCAGCCTGGAAACATCCTGGGGATTGAGCTGTTAGAAACAGTGATCGTGTTTGTTTAAATCTTTGAATGTACGGGGAGAGGGATGCACACGATTACGTGTACTGAGAGTCTGTCGTTTTCACGGGTCAAGGTTGAGGGCTTCCTGAGAGGAAGGCTCAGAGGAACCTGGCTAAAGTTTGGCCAAGGACGTAGCCCGTCAGTATATCAAAGACAGCAATGCAGACTAGAGCTCATATGGAATCTCAACAGACCCTGATTTGTCGAAGCCATCCCGAAAAGGGACAAAGACAAAGCTCTTGTAGTTTCTGGTCTCAAAACTTATTACAAAGCTACAGTACTTCAAACAGCGTGGGCCTGGCATAGAGCCAGACATGTAGACCAACGGAGTAGAATACAGGGCCCAGAAATGAACCCTGTGTGAATGGTCAGGTGACTTAAGACCAGGGTGCCGAG
>NW_011890482.1:7464-8010 GCF_000151845.1 Pteropus vampyrus
GAATGTCTATTCTGTTGCAATCCCCGAGAGGTGCTGGCATGCAGCCTGAATTTAAATGGTCATGAAAAGTGTCCTGGAGGAAGCAGCGTGTGATTGAATACACAAAGAGCAAGCATCGGAAAGCCATATAAATTAGAGCTAGGGAAGACAAAAGACGACATTGCATTCAGGTAGGGACCAGCGAACATATAGAAGTCAAAAGACTGGAGATACCACGTGGAAAGTGGCAATTTCAGTACACGTGAAGAAAACTGGAAATACGTGCCTGGGCTAGCTTTTTGTGGGATTTTATTCCATGTTAGTGTGTTTGGATATTATAGTTTTTCGTTTCGTCGTGATCTGCTTACAGGGAACACAGCTGGTGTGACCGTGAAATGAGAATTTGGGAGTCTAGTAAATTTGAAGGAGATAAATGGGGTCGAGAGCCAGAATCCGCAAAGGCAGAGTGCAGGGGGGTGGAAATGAGAGACAATCAGAATGGCCACGGAACCATTTAGCGATTTCAGGGTGCAACCGTTTCTCGCCCGCGTCAGACCACGAACGGTG
>NW_011890482.1:8826-9945 GCF_000151845.1 Pteropus vampyrus
GGTGCGCTCTGGGAAGGTCACGTGGTCCGCGCCGGCTCCCGCGCGGGGCTCCCGGAGTGGGCGGGGCGGCAGCGGTGCAGCGCCCTTTCCCTTCCCACTTCCGTTTCCGCCGGCTCCTCGCGGTCCGTCCGCTTTAACGCGCCGGCCGGGAGTTTCCTGTCGGTCGTGGCACCTGAGCCCGCAGACGGGGTGGTCTCCTCGGTGGCTCCTTTTTCGTCCGTAGGCTTCGTAGCTTCGTTTAGTTCTGGCCCTTTAACTTTATGTTGACTTCGGCTTTTGTTTCTTTGGGTAAATACGTACTGTGGTGTTACCTCAACCCTCTCTTCCCCTTTGCATATTTTTACAAACGTTACCTAAACCCCTAATTCTATACCCTGCCTTTAAAAATATTCAGCCTTTTCATCTTGTTTATTGCAAGTCACCTGCCAAGCTTAAGTGGTTTTCAGTAACACTCAGATTGCGTGTCTTTATGGGCTACTACTTCAGTCATTTTTATATTTAAGATTCTTTTGGTTGCTGATGTCTTTTACAACAAACTATTTTTAATATGAGAGGATTTTTAGGGAGTTCAAGTCAGACTTTCCCACCAAATCTCCATATTCACATCATATAATATGTTGTTGTTGTTATTATTATTATTGTTATTATTATTATTATTATTAATCGTGTGGGGTTAAAATAACGTTTACAACCTTTCACACCGCCGCTGGGACCTCACTTTTCTGTGTATTCTGGTGTATCTTTCTCCTTTACCCGAGATTTCACCTTCCAGCTGCTCAGTCCCCAAGACGTTATTTTTTTAACTAACTGTTAGTGCCTCTGGTTCACCTACATTATTCTTGCAGATCTGGCCTCTTCTTTTTTCTTAAAAAACAGTTCCACAAACTTTAATTCAGAGGTCGACATTTTTTTTCTTTTTTTCCTGTAAAGGGCCAGATTTGACCAAGGAAGGTCATGTCTGACCCTGCAGCTTAATCAGCTCCTTGCTCGTGGTAAATGACATTGTACTATACAACCTCAACTACCATGTATGTTTCCTTTTGGTCGTTAATTATTTTGATTTTTACTTCCATTTTGTGCTTTATGATGAAATGTTTAAGTAATATTAGAGAAGGTAAG
>NW_011890483.1:0-1143 GCF_000151845.1 Pteropus vampyrus
TGAAAGCTTGCATTTTCCAGGCTCTATCAGAAAATGGTCCTCTTAGTTAGGGATCTGAAGGAAGCCCCTGATTATATCCTGAATTTGTATAATGTAAACTTTCCTTTTGCTATTGTTGCTTGGGATTAGGTTTAGTATGAACATGGTCAGGGTGTACTACAGTTAAGGGTTGATGAAAGTCAAAAGTAAATAGTATTTTGTTTCCATAGCCTTTTATTTCATCAATTTCTAATCTTTACTGAACCTCATTTACAATGCCTTTCTGGGCTTATATGTGCATGTGGGTGCATGCATACACACACACACACACACACACACACACACACACACACACACAGTGGCTCCTTTTTGTATTTTATGAGATAACTGTATAACCACATTGTAAGCACACACAAATTTCATTTCTTTAATATAAACCCAAGCCCCCAACTCCCTGAGTTTCCATGATGACTAATTTTTCCCTATATAAGCTGTCCTCCCCCAACACCCTGGGGGCCAGGCTATTGAGAGCATTAGCTTGTCTGTGTCTCTAGGACTTGCAACTCACAGAAATACATCCTTACTTTCTTTGCTGCAAACCTGTACATATCTTTCCTTTGACTTTCACAAATGCAGATGGACATCGTTTGTTCCAGTAACAAATGTTGAAAGTCAACTGCATGGAATAAAATCTACTTTTAAACTTTGCAAGCACATTCAGGTAGATGGTCCCTGGTTTCAGCCTAAGAGTGTCAGGACTGAGAAGGAAGTACTTGCTGAATCCATCAAAAGGAAATGATATTGTTTCAATTGCTTCTTTATGTAAACACACGAACACATACATATACATGCACATGTGCATGTGAGACTGGTGGGCTTCCTGGGGGCAAAGATGATCTGTGCTCCGAGCTTGATTAATAAGTCTCTACCCAAAAGGAGAATGGGACACTCTGGTAGGTACAGGAACTCATGAGTCACTAGGTGGCCCCCTAACCAACATGAGCAGGCTGTACAGACCCAGCGGGCAGCTATTTTGGGATGAGTCTCTGTAAATGTCAATTATGACCAGATGGTCTAATGTGTCATTTTAACATGTTATTTCCTTATTGATTTTCTGTTTGGATGATCTGTCCATATCCGACAGTGGGGTATTTAGGCTCCCTA
>NW_011890483.1:5643-6084 GCF_000151845.1 Pteropus vampyrus
GGCCAGAGACAGTCATATACCTTTATCCTTTTCCTGTTTTGTCCATGGTCAAGAGTCAAGTGTCTATTGTGTTCTCTACCATTATTGTGCTTATGCTCAATTCACTAATCTATTGCCTCAGGAACAAGGAGGTTAAGGTTGCTCTGGAGAAAAGAAAAAGCATTACATCACTTAATAGGGTTACATTACATTACTTAGGGGAAGAAGTTAATGCAAATGTTGGTTTGTCACATAATATAGGGGGGTCTCATGGTTGTGAAATTTCCTCTCCTCACTTCCTTCCTCCTCCTTGTTCTTCCTCCCTCTCTTTCTTCCCTCCCAGTGTTTTCCTCATACAATTTAGAAGAAATATTCACACCTTTTAAAAGTAGTTTATAGCAGATAAAACTGTTCTGGTTGTGGAAAAAATTCCTTCATAGAAACTTTAGATACTAGAGTTCA
>NW_011890483.1:9854-11191 GCF_000151845.1 Pteropus vampyrus
AAAGGAGTGAAAGAGAAAGAGGAAGTAGAAAATTATGCATAGTTTACTCATCTCAAATGTATTAGAATAATAGTCATATCAGTGGAAAAACATAGAAAGCCTAGAAATAATCTCATGTACATGTGAGTATTTAAAACACAATAAAGGTAGTATTTCAGCCAGTAAAGAAGTAGTCAATTTTTACTAAATACTAGTAAAGCAATGCATTCGTTATTTATAAAAACTAAAATAAAGCTAGATTTTTACGTTAACCACATACCAAAATAAATTCCATGTATATTAAAGAATTAAATATGAATTTTTTAATTATAAAAGAACCAAAGAATATATATGTGAACATTTATCTAATATCAGGGTGAAGGCAGAAGAAACCATAAAAAAAAAGATGTTTTTTAACCCTGTCATGAAAATTTCTGTAAATATAATAACAACAAATAAAAGATATTAACTTTCACCTCCTGCTGTATAGTGAACTAGATATTGTGGTAGGACCCATTACTACAAAATAACTAGTTTCTGCATAAAATATATGTATTGCTTGGTTATGCAAACAGGATATATGGAGAATCCCCAAGGATAACAAAAAGAAAGGAGGGAAGGAAGAAAAGAAGGGAGGAAGGAAGACAAACTTTAAAAAATAAGTTACTGAGATGGGAGGAATAATCTGTGCATATACACACAGGGGATTACATGAGGGTATGGAATGGTATTATTCAATCAGGCCAGCAACTAAGTCAGGGACATAAATCTGGTTTTCCTAAATGAAACCTGGGGAACTAGAAGGAGAGAGGAGCAGTTCTAGAGTGGTAATACTCCTGATTTTTTTAAAACAAACTAACTAAAACTAACTAACTAACTAACTAACTAACGAATGTAAATATTCATTGAAGGGAAACATCATTAGCATCCTCAATTTCAGCTCCTAGGTTTTCCAAAGCCTAATATAAACCAAATATAATTTTATAATTAAAAATCATTAAATTCACAATGGGGAGGAAAAAAGAGAACAACCTCTAGAGAGTCATCAGAAACAATGAATAAAAGACATAAACTCTCACAGATTTTAGATATTTGAACTTTAGATATGTAATTACGAATAATGATATGTGAGATAAATAAAGAATTAGCAGAGTCATAGAAATAAGCAAGCAAAAAGAGATTATGCAAAAATTTAAAAGAGAGCTTTTAGAAATATAATTACTAAAATAACAATAAGCTCAGTTCAGCTTAGACACAGATTTGAAGAAGGATCTGAGGAGATTACTTAAAATGCAGCACAGAAATGTTAGAAGATGAAAAAGGCTAAAGATTATAGAACACGAAACAAGCGTCATAAA
>NW_011890483.1:11438-13738 GCF_000151845.1 Pteropus vampyrus
TTGAAAGGAAGGACAAACCGACAAAGACCCCTAACAACAGTAAACCAGAAGACAGTGAAAGCAGTGAATCCATCTATTCACTCGTATGACAAATATTTATTACCATTCCTTACAGTGTTCCAGGCACTAAAAATATACCAAGAAGTAATATAAACTAAAATCCCTACCTGCATGAAGTTTACCATGAAGAAAATAAGTCAATTATATTGTATGATAGAAGATGGTTAAAATGAAAAAAAATAAATCAGAGAAGAGTATAGGGAATTCTGGGAATGGATCTTTAAATTACATGGTTGGGGAAGTTTCACTAAGTGTTATTTGAGTGAAAATTTGTAGATGGTGAGGATTTAAGCCAAGTAGCTATCTGGAGAAGAATATTTTACAAAGAGGAGTAGGCTTGTGCAAATGTCCTGAGGTGGGAAGGTACTTCAGCAATTGAGGAATAACAACAAAAAGAATGCATCTTTCCTAATAGCAAAAATCTGTAAATATAACAGATGCTCACCAGCAGGAGATAGTCCTACACATTGTGGCATATTTATACACTAGAATATTATTCGGCAGTAAAAATTAATGAGCTACAGAAACATGCAACAAGATGAGTGAATTTTCAAAACAATATTGATTGAAAAAGTAAGTGCAGAAGATATTAAAAAATAAAATAGTGATGATGATGAGTATGGCAACAAATGCTTATATAGCCCTTACTATATGTCAGGCATCACATTAACTTATTTACTTCTCACAACTTATGTATGTCGTAGGTACCATTATTATCTTCCTTTAACAAAAAGGGTGGAACAGAGAGCTGCACTAACATGCATGATTAGACAACTAAGAAGGTATGCCCTCAGATTTGAACCCAGGCTATCTGGCCACAAAGCCCCTGATCTATACTACTTTGCTACCTTGACAATTTTTTAAAGCATGAAAGAAAATATACTTCCATGGCTTAAACACATGAAACATAAAACTATTAAAAATGTAAGGATATTTTAAACACAAAATTTTGTGTAGTGGTGACCATCTCTGGACAGAGCAGAGGGATAAGAGAGGGTAAAAGAATGCAACATTTATTAGTATTTGTTAAGATTTTAGTTCTTTATATTGATTTTAGTCTCAAGAGTTTTATTTCATTACTATATAACTTACATGTATCTTATGTATAGGCATTTAAAATGTCTAATATTAAAAAATAATAATAAAACAGGTTTAAACTTAGAATAATATTGCTAAACATGAGCCAACG
The DNA here is from genome assembly GCF_000151845.1 of Pteropus vampyrus. Lineage (NCBI taxonomy): Eukaryota > Metazoa > Chordata > Mammalia > Chiroptera > Pteropodidae > Pteropus > Pteropus vampyrus. Next base: position 12,688 of record NW_011890483.1, read on the forward strand.
GTAAACATTCTTTAAAAGTCTTACAAATCAGTAAGAAAGAGATCAATGTTCTCAGTATATAAATAGGCAATTCATAAGAATAGGCAATTGTTTAAGACGAAAATACAAATGACTAACAAATATACGAAAAACATTCAATCCTAGTACTAACAAAAAAAAGTGAGCTAAAACAACACTGAGAAACCATTTTCTTCTATTAAATTGGCAAAGATCTGAAAAATAATTGCATCCAGTGTCAGCTGAGATCATAAGAAAAGTCATTCTTATACACTGGTGGTAGGAATAAACCATAATTTATTTGGATGACAGTTGCATTTTTAAAAATCTAAGCACGTTATTTCCTTTGACACAACAGTTGAATATCAGGACTCTCCATCAAGGAGATAACCAGAGATGCACACAGAGAGTCACTTACCAGACGTAGGGGGACTCTGTAGAATGTCACCCTAAAAGCACTGTAAGTGTGTTGCCCAGACTGGGGTCCTGCACTTCATTTGTGTAGGACTTCCAATGACCAGAAGCACAACTATGTGCTCATGAAATTCACTTCAAGTCAACTGATGGTTTTTGTTTATTGATAGACATTTTAATATCTACCTACATAGAACTCATATTTTAACCAGCCTTCTTTTCCTATTGTAGAAGTTTTTTTAAATTTTTCATGGGTCTTAGGATATAGTAACCATTTCATTTTTGGGAAATATGTTATCAAGGGGAAAAATTAAAGGAAGGCATTTTTAATTTAATATTATTTGATAGCTGAAAATTTTATCTCTTTCCCTCCCAATATTTCCTAGGGTTTTTAAGGGTACAGTTGCAAAATAAATGAAATATAATTAAATTGCAAGCAATTACATTGATTATTTTTTCTTTTATTTCTTAATTATAACAATTAAGTCTAAAATGTATGAAAGAGATGGTGATGTTAGTTGAGTTATGTTCTGGAACATTAAAACATTTTTAAATTAAACAATTACAAGTTAAGCAGGATTGGGTATGGTTAGTACTTAGATGGAAGACCACTTAGGAAAACCAGGTGCTATAGGCGTAA
>NW_011890484.1:0-731 GCF_000151845.1 Pteropus vampyrus
CCTGCTTTTCTTTCTTTGTCCTTAGTTTGAACTTGAACTAACTTGAACTTGAACTTGAACTCGAACACCTACTGTGTGCAAAAAGCTGAGCACACCGAGGCCAATGGAAGAGGCAGGAAGGAGGCCAGTGCTGAGCGTCCATTGTGGATGCCCTGTGCAGCTCAACTCACGCCCATCCACAAACGCGGTCCCTTCTCTGTTTGACTCGCCGCTGAAAATATGAGAAAACTGTTCACAGCAAGACACGAGCGTGACCAGTCGTAGAAAGCTGATGGGAAATGTGGAGGGAGGATTAGGGATGAAGGGAGTGTGTGTGTGTATGAGAGAGAGAGAGAGAGAGAGAGAGAAGAGAGACAGAGAGAGACAGAGAGAGACAGAGAGAGACAGAGAGACAGAGAGGGAGAGAGAGAGAGAGAGCGAGCGAGCGCGCGCGTGAGCATGCATGCACCTGGGCTCCCGCCCTCACTCCTTCCTTGTCCCCTCTGGAAGCTCTTGGGGACTTTCGTCACACAGTTAGCCCAGTTGTTGATAACAAATATTTGCTGAGCGTCTACTGTATGTCTGGTATTGACATCAATTATCTCATCAAGTTCTCATTTAAAAAAATTAATTGAGATAGATGCCTTTATTCTCACGTTGATAAATAAGAAAGTGGAGGCCCCAAAATGTTGCATTTCTTGCCTAAAGACATTCAGATAAGGTGATAAGAAAAGCCAAGGATCCTCCAGTAA
>NW_011890484.1:2776-3768 GCF_000151845.1 Pteropus vampyrus
GGGTGGCCTCATACCCTCTGCGCAACCTTAATCAGCCAATCGGAGTTTCCCATGAGGCGAACTCTGTCACCGCGTTGACCCCGGCCTGTGTCATCTCAGAAACTGGGCGTGACAGAGCCCAGGTGTGGACAGAGCCCAGGTGTGGACCCCGGGAAGCAGGGGCTTCCTAGTGTCAGGGACCCACCAACAATCAACTGAGCCGGACCGTGTCCAAACCCCTCACATTACCATGAGGAAACTAGGGAGAGAAGAAGCAAGGTGTTCGAGCAAGCTTCCTGGCTTCGGCTGCCACTCGCTGCCACCTGGTAAAGGCAACTGCCGGGTTCCAGGCTGTTCCTTGGAACCCTTGCCAGCAGGAGGAGGCTCCGACCCTACAGAGGAAAGAAGCCTGAGGCCATCCTGGCTGATTCTGTGGGACCTGACCACCCAGTCCTCATTAGGGTGGAGCGCCGTGGTGCGGCCATTGTTGCCGTCCGTGAGGGTCTCACGAGAATGACCGCAAGGCCACTCTGCTGCCCCTCTCAAATGTGGGGCCATCGGACTGCCTCAGCAGCACTCGGAGCGTGACGGAGGACTCACCAGGGACTCACGGTGAGTGCCACATCAGCAGACGCGGGAACGGCTCATGGATTTACTCCTTTATTATTACTTAACCCCGCTCATTGAACCCCAAAGCCCAGCGACTCAAAGAAATGGGAAAATGCATATAGCGACAAAAAGCAAATTGACCCCAGTTGCCCTCTGCTTGCTCAACAGGAGCCCAGAGGCTCTTCCCGAGAAGGGTCAGCCGTGCCCAGTGACTCAACGGTCCTGACCACGAGCGGGCAGAGCCCTGGCCTCTCTGCGCCCCCGGCCCAGTGTCCACGCAGCGGGAGTGAGGCTAAGGCACACATGGCTGCTTCCTCCTCCCAGCGGAGCTCGCCCCGTTCCCGTGACCAGGATTTTAATTCCTCACAGGGATCTCAATCATCTATAGGGACTGGTGCTCTGGC
>NW_011890484.1:7134-8678 GCF_000151845.1 Pteropus vampyrus
AATCAAGGAAGGGTGCCAAACCTTTCCAGAGAAATGACTAGTTAATTTGAAAATTTTGTACACACCCAATTATATTTCTAAAGGTCAAGGTAGTGACTGGGGCGTGTGAGGGTACAATTCAGCTAGATTCAATTTTAATGCAACAAGGACAAAAACAAACAGAAGGGACAGAGGACCTACTATGTGTCAGATACTCACCAGGCCTGAAAGGGCATCGGGTCAGATGGGGTGGCGTTTGAGCCGGGTGAGAGCCGCTACAAATGTAAATTGACATCGGCCAGGGAAAGACCGGCCTGCCCAGTTCCGAGCTGCAGTCCTGTCGGCAGGCAGTCTTCCGGAACCGGCCACCACACGCACGCCACACGCCTGCCTCGGCCCCGCGTGCTGGGCCGTAGCTCCGCACACTGTGGCCCCGTCTCAGGCCACCCCGTCCTGCACTTACCTATCATGTACTATCGGCTCTCTCTCTCTCTCTCTTTATCATCTATCAATCATCTTTCTATCTATTATCTATCTATCTATCTGTCTGTCTGTCTGTCTGTCTATCAATCATCTATCTTTCTATCTATCAATTATCTATCTATTATCTATCAATCATCTATCTACCTATTAATCATCTATCTATCTATTATCTCCATCATCTATCTAATCAGTCAAATCTATCTATCATCTATCTATTATCTATTTATCATCTATTTATCTATCAACTACCTATTATCTATCTATCTATCTATCTATCTATCTATCTATCTATCTATCTATCTACATTCTTTGCCCCACACCTTGTACCCACCCAGGGTTACTATCTCATTTCTGCTCCTTTTAAAATAAATTTTCTTAAAGACTTGTCACTACTACAATTTCTCTTTTCTTATTTTCTCTCAAATCTCCTCCAGACTTGCTTCCTTCTTTACCATTCACCAAAACGGCTCTTTCCATGGTGACCTTTGACTTCCGTGTTGAAAATCCAATAGCCAGTTGCCAGTAGATCTTCTTACTTGACCCATCAAAACACTTTTAAAATTTTACATGTAGAAAAATCAGCTTTTGTATACATGCAGTCCTGTGAGTTTTAATATACAAATTTCCCCCAGACTCTGAAAGTAAAGTGATCCACGGAAACCTTTTGTAAGCCGAGATGGCATAAGCGAAGCAGCGGTCACAGTGAATGAGGGAGGGGAGGCAGGAATGGGAGCGGCCCACAGGCCCTGGAACCCGGGCCCCACCTGCGGGGTGAGGAGAGGGGTCGGGAGTGGAGCTTCAGGGAACTCACGGGAAGGCAGGAGTTGTAAGCTGAAACAGTGGCTTGTCTTTTCAGAGCTGTGCTGGCCCAGGAGCAGAGGGATGGGCCTGACGTTGCCATGGAAAACCCCGGGGGAGAGGGAGGGGAGCGGGAAGGGGAGCCAGGCCAATGCAAAGCGTGAAAGGAGAAAGGAGAAGTCAGCCTAGCTCACGGGGAGAGCCTGGGCCGGCTGGTGCCTGGCAGAGGCTTCTGGACGCCACTTGGACAGCCTCCCGGGATTAAGGCCACCCAGGGCTCAGCC
>NW_011890484.1:8728-9440 GCF_000151845.1 Pteropus vampyrus
GCAAGCTTCCTGGCTTCGGCTGCCACTCGCTGCCACCTGGTAAAGGCAACTGCCGGGTTCCAGGCTGTTCCTTGGAACCCTTGCCAGCAGGAGGAAGCTCCGACCCTACAGAGGAAAGAAGCCTGAGGCCATCCTGGCTGACTCTGTGGGACCTGGCCACCCGGTCCTCATTAGGGTGGAGCGCCGTGGTGCGGCCATTGTTGCTGTCCATGAGGGTCTCACGAGAATGACCGCAAGGCCACTCTGCTGCCCCTCTCAAATGTGGGGCCATCGGACTGCCTCAGCAGCACTCGGAGCGTGACGGAGGACCCACCAGGGACTCACAGTGAGACGCGGGAACGGCTCATGGATTTACTCCTTTATTATTACTTAACCCCGCTCATTGAACCCCAAAGCCCAGCGACTCAAAGAAATGGGAAAATGCATATAGCGACAAAAAGCAAATTGACCCCAGTTGCCCTCCGCTTGCTCAACAGGAGCCCAGAGGCTCTTCCCGAGAAGGGTCAGCCGTGCCCAGTGACTCAACGGTCCTGACCGCGAGCGGGCAGAGCCCTGGCCTCTCTGCGCCCCCGGCCCAGTGTCCACGCAGCGGGAGTGAGGCTAAGGCACACGCGGCCGCTTCCTCCTCCCAGCGGAGCTCGCCCCGTTCCCGTGACCAGGATTTTAATTCCTCACAGGGATCTCAATCATCTATAGGGACTGGTGCTCTGGC
>NW_011890484.1:11165-12843 GCF_000151845.1 Pteropus vampyrus
GCATTCCCTCCCCCGTGGTGCACGCCCTCCAAATCCAGCCTCCCGCATGTCCTCCCAGCTCCTGCTGACGCAGACCGACTAGGCCCTTACGTCTTTCAGCCCCCTTCTTCCCTTCTCAGTCTAGGGGCAGAGAATTGTGGGGGGTGGGGAGGTGGATGGAGATGCTGAGGGCAGCGCTGTCCGCTTGCAGGGGCCAGACCTCCACGTGGTCCTCCAGCAAAGGGGGAGTGCTAGCCCTTAGCAGGGAGGAGTGGCCCAGGGGAATGTGGGGATTCAAGGGTTGCAAACAGTCAGCCCAGGAGTTTCCCAGCCAGGCCCTGACCTTGCATAGCAGCCCTGCCTTAGTGGGGAGTTCGCTGTCTCTGGAGCGCAAGTGTTCTGATAATTAAGTCCTCGGCTTTCTCTGCTGCAGCACAGAGAGCTTCTTCGAGTGCCACGCAGGACGTCCCTGGCTTTCACACTCGGCTCTCGCTTGCTAGTTCATCACTCTCTCCTGTCCATTACCATTGCTCCAGAGTCTCCATTGAGCTTAACAATAGCCACTCCGTCCGGCTGTCCTTACATTTACTCTTCACCCCATGTTTATGAATGTCAGATACCTCACACCAGGTAATGCCTCCCTCCCTCCCACAGTCACTGCCCCAGCTCACCACCAGTGACGGGTTACCCAGAACTGGGGAGCTCTGTGTTCCGCCAGCCCTCAGGGATGGGGTTCTCATCTCCCAATAAGCAGTGGCTTTTCTCGCTGCAGAATCTCCTCTGAGTGTCTTTTTTTCTTAGGAAATTCTCGGAACCAATTGTCAGGGGTTGGGTTTCTAGGAGGCAGATTTAGATGGAAATCTGGACGTGGGAAATGTATGCAACAGTGATCTTGCAGGAAAGAAGGAAAAGACATACGATTGAAGAAAGAGAGGGCGGGAGCTATGATTCTAGTCCCAAACCTGCCTGAGCCATCCCACGAGGACTCCTACAGATGAGGGGGACCTTTAGAGAGCCGACGGTAGGCGCAGTGCCGATGCCAGCTGAGGCGACAGGTTCGCAGGTCCTGGTGGGGGGCCTGGGCTGTGCATCCTGGAGCCGGCCCACGCATGTGGGCTCCTCGCTCGTGAGGCCTGGCTTGTTCTCCACTTCACTCCAAGGGCAACCGAGTGTCCCAGGGTGTACAGCTTACTCCACCGAGCCAATCGGTCCCTCTCTTCTGAGAAATCTGGAAGTGGCAGTAAGTGGGAGGAAGTTGAGACTCTGCAGGTGGCTGGATCGCAAAGAAACGTGCCAACCAGGCGGTTGTGAGACAGTCCGATTCTGTCCCCACTACTGCCCATTAGGGGGAAACCTGCCTGTGGAGGAAGAAAGGGATGAAACAGGAAGCAGAGAGAAGGAAAAAGAAGTTAGAGGCCCGAGGCCTTTCTGGTCCTCACTGCCGAACCTTCTCCGAACTCGACCTCGGTCCACCAGCTGAGGCTGCGGGAGCCCGCATCCCTGTAGCACACTCGTTCCGGTTGGTTCTTATTACGTGCACAGAAAGACCTAACAACACGTCAAGCACAAAACGAACCTTGGCTACATCCCGTCCTTCTATTCAGGAGAGTCCTCTTTTCGAGTGACACCTGTTTTCTTATTGCCTCTGTGTTGTTTGTCTGTGGCTTCTCAATCTTTCCCATTCCTGTGCCAGTAACCC
>NW_011890485.1:0-478 GCF_000151845.1 Pteropus vampyrus
CAACCTACCGCCACCCAGCCAGAGGGAATTTCAAAGCGTCTCCAAGGTAAAACCCACCAGTGACTCTTCAGCGCATCACACTGACATTGGAGCTTGGGATGACTGGCGAGGACATCACGATGTTCGCAGTCCCCTCACCTGGCCTGCCCGACCCAGACCCTCGGCCCCGCTCACCTCGGGACCCACCCGCCAAGCTCCCCGTGCGCTCACGCCCGGCCTGGCCCGCCTTCCAGGCCCACCGAGCGCCCCCGCGGGGGACCTTGCCACCTCCCTCCCGCGGGGCCACACGAAAGGGCCTCGTTCTGCGCGGCGCTTCCTTCCTGCCCCTCGTCCCCTCCCATGCGAAACCATAAACTGCTCAGCGACAGAGGCGTCCCTTCGCATGGCAATCCCACCACCCACGCCGGACAGAGCACAGAGGCCCCGCCACAGTGGACGCAGGGCGGGCAGTGACTCAGGGCCCTGCTCATCCCCCCAA
>NW_011890485.1:2602-3017 GCF_000151845.1 Pteropus vampyrus
AGAAATCCTCCTCTAACGCGGGATTCCAGCAACTTCCAGCCACGGACTACAGCAGAGTGGGCAGACCTGGGAAGCGGGCGAGCGTCCCAGAGCTGCAGCCCAGGCGCTGACCGCTCCGTCCTCACCAGGCCTGCAGGCTTCATGCACTTGACGTCAGGGACGCAGCCGGCCGGCAGGAGTCGCTGGGGAGGGAGGTCGACCACCTGCATTTCGCGCGGCCACGGCCTTCCACTCACAGCTTCAGGGGTGAAATCCCCCGATGTCACCCACGCCCCGGCTCACCTGCCGCGGAGCCTTCTCGCCTTCTCCCTGCAGACCCACACCCCACCGGGCAGACCCCAGCCCTGACCTGCCTCTGCGGAGACGCCCCAGGGCCCAGCGCAGCTCTGTTCGGCTTTTCCTGAGAGCCACCTTC
>NW_011890485.1:5504-6195 GCF_000151845.1 Pteropus vampyrus
AAAGATCGGAGAGTTTGTGGAGAACTTACAAACTTGAACCCTGACGGTGAGAAGGTAATGTGATTCATATGATTCGGTCTCTGTAGAGAACATTAAAGATAGACCGTATGATCCAGCAATCCTAATTCTGAATATTTATCCAAAAGATTTGAAATCAGGATATCAAAAGGATAGTAACACTCCCATGTTCACTGTAGCACCATTCACAACAGCCAGACACAGAAACAGCCTAAGTGCCTACTGATGGACGAAGATAAAAAAGGGTATTTTCGTGCAATAGAATACTATCCAGCCTTGAAAAAGGTGAGAATCTTGCCATATGTAACAGATGAACTTTGAGGACATTATGCTAAGTGAAGTAAGCCATTCACAGAAGGACAAATGATTCCACTTATATCCCATATCTAAAATAGTCAAACTCATAGAAAGTACAAAACACTGGTCCCCAGGCCCGGTGGGAGTCAACACTCGAGGGCTGTCGAGTGTCGTCGTGCACGGTGAATAAGCTTGAGATCTGCGGTCAGGGTTGCGCCTCCATCCACCTACACTGTATCGTACACTGAATAGTCTCTTAAGAGGGTAGGTCTCTGGTTAAATAAATAAGATACAAAGTAAATAAAAATTAGAAGTCGAAAAATGTTCTCAAGGGAGAGATTATTATTTTAATTTTAGACATTCAGAAAGTTCAAGG
>NW_011890485.1:8117-9775 GCF_000151845.1 Pteropus vampyrus
CTAACGGAAAAGGAAACACGGCAGAAAATACGATTTAAACGCCTTTCAACATTTCGCTTTAACACTTAGTTAATTTCTGTCGGAACAGGGGATGCCGAGCAGATCCCGCAGTGTGAGCTGCCTCGTCTGCTCGCGTGTTGGTCAAAGGGCGGGTAACGTGTTACCTAGCAGAAGCCAGTGAGTGATAGTTACTATTCTCCTGTGTGAGCCAGTTTAGACAAAAAGAAAAAGAAAGAAAAAGAAAAAGAAAAAGAAAAAGAAAGAACAGAAGGAAGAAGGAAGGAAGGAAGGAAGGAAGGAAGGAAGGAAGGAAGGAAAGGGGAGGGAGGGTAGGCAGGCAAGGGAGGAAAGAAGGAAGTAGAAAGACAGAGCTCATTGGGAATAGCAGCGTAGTAAGAACCTCCCAAATCATCTCCTCCCTAAGATCCACTTTATTGAAATGCGAGAACTTAACCAAAGACTCGAAGGTGTGTTTCATTCACATGAAAATCCGTTCCACATTGTTAGTTAGAAGGAAGCGTGAACCAGGACCACCGATGACTTACCAGAATGGCATGCGCACTTTGGAAAACTGTTTGGCAGCTACTCAGTCACACGTAGAGTTACCATGTTACCCAGCGATTTCACTCCTAGGTGTATAGGACCAAGAAAACTAAAACCATATGTCCACCCATAAGCTTGTACACCACTATGCTTAGTAGCATCATTCATAATAGCCAATAATTAGAAACGACACACATGGACTATCATTCAGCCATAGAAGGAATGCTAAGATGTGCATAAACCTTGAAGTCATTATGCAAAGTGAGAGAAGCCAGATGCAAAAGGCCATAAATTACTTTTTTTCGTTTATTTAAAATATCCAGGATCGGCCAATCCACGAAGACAAAAAGTAGATTAGTTATTACAGGACCTGCGGCAGGCAAAATGCGAAATGATTTCTAAAGGTACAGGTTTCCTTTCCTTTTGAGGTGATGGAAATGTTCTAGAATTAGATGATGGTGACTGGAAAACATTGTGAATACACTAAAAAAAATTATATTGCATACTTTTAAATGGGTGGATTTCATGGTATGTGGATTATACCTTAATTAAAACAAAAGCTTCAGCTGATATTAATAAGGATGCCAGTCATTACTTTACAGTTGTTTTTTCAAAAGAAACACATTGAGGTGAGAGGGTGGGTGGGGGCTGGATGGTGGATAAAAGACCACCAGCCCATCGTTCCACAGAGACAGAGGGCTGAACTCCAAATAAACATGTTAAACAGTAACTGGGAAATTTTTGTGAAAATGGAAACTCTCACTTATTTATTCTGGAGTGATTGTATGAGTATATACATATAATAAAGCATCATTGAGCTTTACCTGGAATACCTTTAATATCTATCATTTTAGTACATATATACGATACCTTGATTAAAACGACAAAAGATATATTTTGCATCAAAATTTAGTATACATATATACATATGCGCACACACACTCGTGGAACAGAGAAAGCGTCAGGAAATGTAATTACTCTTATGTCTTAGGATATAGTCTAATCTATTCTAATCTTACGTATTTACACAGAGCAAACAAGAAAACAGTAATTAATAGCAAACATTTAAATTCAGCTGAAAAACAGTGCCCTAGAGTCATTCTCTTGTCTCTGAG
>NW_011890485.1:10789-11541 GCF_000151845.1 Pteropus vampyrus
GGGACTCGTGAACTGCTAAACGTCAAACATCGCACTTTCATATGCTGTCTACTGGGGTGCTTCACACTGTTCCTCCAGGCCCAGACCGGGACCCAGTCCCAGAGGACCATGGCGAGGACACTTCCACGCTGCTCACTATGCCTCATCGAGTGCCGGAGGCTAGCCGACCTCTTCCCCAGGCTAAGTGTCCTTAGCCTGACCCACCACACTTAGAGTTCAGTGCCAGCACAATCAGGAAGCGCCCCCCGCCAAAAAAAGAAAAAAAAAATGGATTTCAAACTGTACGCGGAAATGCAAAGAATTTGGAATACACAAGAAAATCTTGAAGCAGAAGTACAATATCAGAAAATATACAACTCTAGTTTTGATTTACTAGCAAACTATCTTAAAGACCGCTGAGACCGGTATAGAGGGTAAACAAAGACAACACTGGAAGAAGAGGCTGGAGGAACAAACATGAGTACATCGCCCCTCGATCTGTAACAAGGGCGCAGTGCGACTCAGCGGGAGGGGAATGATCTATTCGATAAATGGCATGCGAGGAATTCCATAGTCTTTAAAAGAAACGAAATAAACCTTGATCCCCACCTCACATATATGCGAAATTAATTTGAGGTGGATCATTCATCTAAATGTGAGGAATATAGAAGATTCTACAAGAAAGCTTTGGAAAATATCTTCATGAACTTGGGGTAGGTTAAATTTTCTTAAAGGACAAAAATGTATTAACTGTAATGGGAAAAAAAGGATAA
>NW_011890486.1:0-2508 GCF_000151845.1 Pteropus vampyrus
AGAGGACTGCTTAGGGCACAGCCGAGTGACCGTGGGTTAGGCAGCCTCTGGAGATAGTGAGCTCACTGCCCCTGCGGGCTTTGGTTCAGAGGCCAGGTGACTACAGACAGACGAATGGAAGTGGGGGTCCTGGCATCTGACAGGCTGCCCCAGTCCCTTTTGTGGCCTCTCTTAGCCTGGAGGTTCTGTAGCTCAGTGACGTGGGTGGTGTCATGGATTTGCTGTGGATTTACACTGCCTGCGGATTGGACCCACTCTCTGAGCACGCTTTGTATCCTCGGTTCTGATATCGGGCGACCTGCTTTTATTACTCAGCCATACTCCAGCCTGTCCTTACCCGCCAGTGGACCTCCTTCCTTGGTTTTCAAACCCCCCTGCATCCTGTAACCATCTTGAACCCTCCAGATTGTAGAAGGAACTGATTGGGAAGGCTAGCTGAGACGAGGGAGCTGTCGTGGAGGAGGGTTGGTGGGAGAGTAGGAAGTCCCACCTCCCTGTCGGCGAGATGGGTCACAGCAGGTCGCCTTCTCCAGCGCGAGGATCCTGGCTTGGAGCCAGGTGCACCTGGGTGGGGAGCTGAGTCCACCTGTCAGCAGCCGTGTGACCCTTCCAGTCACCTGGCCTTTCTCTGAGCTGTCGACTTTGTCACGGTGGGAAGGCATCTCCACCAGCTGAGCTGCTGTGGGGGAAAGTACCCAGGGTGGGGCTAGGCCCTCGGTGGGCAGCAAGATGTGGCAGCCGTCACGGCTGTCATTCTCCCAACAAGCTCATGCACGGTCTTGAGTGACAATGGCAGTTTTATGCGTCGTGTAATTGACCGGGTTTCATCTCGCCTTGAACTGGGGCTTGGCCGGGTCCAGCCTGGACACTGGCCTCGGGGATCGGGCAAATGCACCGAGGCTGCAGCTGGAGAAGTAAAGCCAGCAGCCCCAGAGAAGCAGCCGGGAGGAAGGCAGGTGAGGATGGGGAACGGGGGCCCTTCATGGAGCCGTCGACTCCTTGGGAAGCGCCCACCACCCCCTTTCCGCAGACGGAGGCGGGCTCTGATGGAACACAGCCACCAGGGGCCTCTGGGGGACGCACCTCGAGGACCGCATGTCTCTGAAGCCTGGCTTCTCTTTCCTCCTCCTTTCCTTCCACGTGCCGGTCTGTCAAAGCTCGTGCTCTCTCTCGGTGCGCAGGCGCGTGGCTAGATGCTTGGGGATCTCTGACGAGATGACGGCTCTGCCTCCAGGAGCTCACAGCCGGGGCGCTCGAGACAGAGGGCAGACAACCCAGACACCTCAGCGGGGCTGGTGAAGACGGGGTGCTCCGAGGGGACAGGGTTCTCTGCTTGACGGGAGACATGGAGAGGGAGTCGGGGCTGGGAACAGGGAAGGTGGCATTTGGGGTGGCCTTGTAGGAGTGAGCAGATTTCAGCAGGAATTGATGGGAGCGCTGAAGAGTCGTTCTGACGCAAGGAGTGCCCCTGGAGAGGACACGCTGCCTCCACGCGCCAGCGTCTACGTAGGTTCCGGGCCACCCAGCCTGGGAGCGCGTCCGCACAGAGGGCTGTGGACGCGGTTTCTGGTTTCGGCTCCGCCAACATCATGTCTTTTTGTTCCTTTTCTGTTTCTCTTTTCCTCTCATCTTGGCCATTTTCCTTCTCCCCCTTTTTTCCTGTCCTTGTCCCTCCTCTTCTCTTTCCTTCCAGCCACAAATTCTTCCCTTCAACAACTATGTCTTCAGCGTCCTCGGGGTGCTGAGCATCGTCTAGGCCGGTGGGATCTTCAGTGAGAATAGTAAAGCTCTCGGATGTTTACATTCTGTCAGGCAGGAAAAGCAGCCGCATAACTTAGCCTTCGAATAGGCGACGCAGGATGACCCCCCTGAGAAAGTCCTGCTTGAGCAAGCTCTCAGGAGGCGAGGGCCTTGCCCAAACTGGCGGCTTGGGGGGCGTCTACCAGGCAGAGGAGACAGCGCCAGCTGAGGTCCTGGGCAGATGCACGCTGGACGTGTTTGAGCACAGAGGCCTTGTGGCTGGAGCCAGCGAGCGGCCAACAGGAGATGAAGTCAGAGCAACTGGAAATTTGTTTTAATAGAAAAAAATTAAACATAAATATAAGGAGAAAGAATAGTGAAATGAACCCCCGTACACCTCAGGTTTGTCTCATCACGTATCAAGTCATTGGCCAGTTGGTTTAATTTAAACCAGCGCCCACCTCCACCTACCCCTGGGTTAGTTTGAAGCAGTCCCAAACATTATCGCATAATCGTGTCTCTAAATATTTCAGTATTTCTTTCTGAAAAATAAGGAAATGTAAAAGAAAATATTAACACCATCATCCCACCTAAATCTGCGAAAAAGTTTCACCCTGCATTCATCTTGTGTTCACATTTTCCCTGACTGTCTCATATGTTTCTGGGTGCCGTTTGCTTACTGCAGGATTTTGGGCACAGAAGCAGCCTGGCCTGGCTCACATTCTAGATGCATCCATCTGGCCACTGTGCTGAGGATACACTGCAGGG
>NW_011890486.1:4018-5096 GCF_000151845.1 Pteropus vampyrus
AATGGCATTAACGAGCATCTGACACAGTTAGGGTGTGAGAGCGAATGATTCATATATGGGGCAGCGGACGGGACCCAGGCTTGGGCATCTGGTCACCTGACCTCTGACCTCTGACCTCTGACAGGGAACGTCTGATTTTAAAGAAGGGAACGTGTCATTGTTTTTCCTTTGCCTCGACCTTGCTCTAAGATATGCAGCCTACATATCTTCTTTCCTCTTCTGGACAAAAAAGAGTGAAAAATATTTTTTAAGAGAATTCTATGTTGTCAGGCATTTATTTTTTTTAATTTCTTAATTTTTCAATTGCAGTTGACATTCGGTATTAGATTAATTTCAGGTGTACAGCATGGTGGTTAGACATTTATGGAATTTATGAAATCTTCCCCCAATTAGTCGATTGCCCACCTGGCGCCATACGTAGTTCCTACTATGTCATTGATGCCGTTACCTGTGCTACACGTTACATCCCTGTGCATGTTGTCAGCCATTTAAACTTAATACAAAATCTAGAGTTCCGAACTATACCATCGTCAGTGTGGAAGGGGTCTCTCGAGTTTGGCAGTGAGAAATTTAATGCCCGGAAAGGCTAAATGACCTCCCTGCTCCAGGCCACTCAGGCCTCTGCCACTGCTCTTTCCACAAGCCTTCCCACAGGTGACAGTCTCTTTGGTTCCTTTGATCATTTCTTAACATCTTCTGATTTCTCTGTCTCGTCAGTTGAGAACTGGAGAAGTGTCCCTATTGAATACGGTGCTCCCCTTCTTCCTAAAATTAGGGTGACCCCCAAATGTCTCAGGGGTAACTGATTGTGTCTGTTGCTTTAATATTTGTAGAACAGCATCTGTCTGTACAGGTACAGAACTGACACACAGTCGAATGGTCAGTGCTGAGCTGGCTCTTAGCTGGGAGATGCTTCTCACGGAATGCTCACCGGGATCCTACGGGGGGTGGCGGTTTTAAGCCCCTTCTACAAATGAGGAAACCAAGACTTAACGGGATAAATCAAATTACCCGGCGTCGCACAGATTATGAATGGTGGGGCAAGGATTAGCCCCGAGGTCTGCCTGGCTCCAAACCC
>NW_011890486.1:7307-10241 GCF_000151845.1 Pteropus vampyrus
GATCACATCTTCTGATGCTTTTCTTCCTCTGGGCTCCTGCCACCTTCTTGCTGAAAACCTGACGCTTGGGATGTTCGCTGGTCTAGGGGCGTCTCTCGCCCTGCACCTCTCCGACCTGCCTCGTTTCTCCTTTTCTGGATCAGTGTTTTTGGCTTTCCTGCTGTGGGGCCACCTCCTGACTCCAGGCCTTCTTCAGACTTCCTTACCATCGGAGGCATCCATGGAGCATTCACGACGCCATTACGTCAGATCTCCAAACTGGGCAGGAACGTGGAGAGCTGCTGAGACCCCATACGACCCGCGGGAGGTGACTGGACCGTGCGAGGCAGGGTCACCGACGCGCCCCCACCGAACGCGGCATCTCCTTAGCAACTCCGCTCGGTCATGGCCCAGGCCTTTGCCTCCCCTCTTCCCTCGGACCCTTCCTGCCCGTCGCTCGGAGTTCCGGCCCCTCCACTAGCCTTCCCTCTGAACAGAGTTGCCTCGCTGGCGTGGCTTCTGAATTCCGACGACGACTTAGCAGCCATTCCAGTGACTTGAGGGGAAATGCTTTAGTCATCTAGTTAACCGGTGACTCTCTGTGGAATAACCCGGAAGCAAGTGGAGGGGCGTCTGTCTAGATAGACATTCTAGACATTCGGAGCTGTCTGGCTTCCGTCCCCTGAGGCGTGGGGTTGGGAGCTCAGTCCTCTTGCGGTCAGCTCCCCGACCTGGCATTTGTCAGGCAGGATCGGATGGACGCAGAAGCAGACCGCCTCCAGGGCTGGGCTCACTTCTGAAGGTGTCTGTGGTCCCATTTTGAATTTTATCCGATGACGCAAGAAACTCCTTCTGCCCTGGACCTCACCGACCTTGCAGGCTGTGTCCTCAGGTCGGCGAGCATGGATCCAGAGGGTTCTAAATCGGGTCAGCTCTCTCTCTGCAGCTCAGTAGACCACCAAGCTATGTCTTCTCTCTCTGCCATGGCTCCTCTCACCTCCCGCTGTTCCCACTGCGTCTCACGGCTTGGGGACACATGGGTCTCTAAGGGACCATTTATTTACTCAGCCCACACAGGTATGCTGAGGGCCCACCCGGTGGCAGGCACTGTTCTGGGCCCAGGGGTACACTCTGAACAAAAGCAGGGCCAGCCCCTGTTTTCAGGAGGCTCGCACCCCAGCAGGAGCAGACAGGCCATAAACAAATACACGCAGCAGTGGGATGTCTGGGAGGGACACGGTGACAGAGAGAGTGCTGTCATGTTCAAGGTGGAGGAGGGACCCCAGCGTGGCTGGAGGAAGGGACGCAGTGGAGGGAAATGAGCCGAGCAGGCAGCGGGGCCGCAGCCTGGACAGAAGGCGTGAGGCCATGGCTTTTGCTCTGAGTCCAGCAGCATGGCAGCGTTTAGCAGAGGTGACTTGACCTGATTGAGGTTTTAATATAATTCTGGCTGCTTTGTGGAGGTGCAGTGACGCGCATGGGCCAGTGTGAAGGAGGGTGACAGTTTGGGGGGCCCAGCATGTGGTTTGGTCATGTGACCATTGAGGGCTGGTCTGCGTGGCCTCCCACTTCACCGCACCCTTCCCTGTGCTGCGGAGCCCACGCAGACGGGGCCACTCAAAATCCTTGGGCTCTTGGGTGGCGGCTCCCCGTGGTGCGGGCTCTGGCGCCCTCCGTGAGTCCCTGCTGACTTCACGCTCCGCCCCTTCCCAGGCCTGTAGCCTTCCACCCTGGGTCGCACAGGGGCCTGCCAGCGTCCCACCCCCGTCTGCCTCTGGGCACTTGCCTGCTCTGTTCCCTGCTCCCTGTGTGTCCCACGGGGAAGCTTTCGTTCCTTATTCCTACACTGCCTTGGTGCCGCCTCCTCTGGGAAGTCCTCTCGAGACCTGCGGGCAGGCCCCAGAGTCCTGGAGCCCCGGGCACGGGCTTCCGTCCTGTGGGTTTCAGCGTGTTATACCTGATCCGCTCACGTCTGCCTTTCTTGGAAATCGAGTCCCTTACGGGCAGAGGCCATGGCCCAGCCCTCGGTGTCCCCAGGGCCTGGCACAGGGCAGAGCTGTGCGTTTGGGCGAATACGGAGGAAAAAGCGGCAGACCGTCTCTCTCACTGACGAGGCTGGTGAGACTGTTGTGTGTGTGGGACCCGAAGCTCCTCCAGGGACCTTTCCCCCGCACCCAGCCCAGCCCTACGACCCTGGGTCGGGACTGCGCCTACGGAAGGGGCTCTAACAGCCGGTCAGAGCGGCCCCAGCGACCGTGCTGTCCAGGAGTAGGCGCTGTCGAAATGCCTCGTGGCTCATCTTTGTGGTGGAAACTCCGCGGCCAGGGAAGAGAGCGTAGCAGCTCCCCCCACCCATGCGGGGCGCGTCCAGGGCGAATTGTCATGCGAGCAGAAGGAAAAGCTGTTGATGGACTGAATGACAAGCCACAGTTCGTAAAGAAAAAACGGAAAGAGGCAGAGAATCGAGTGTGTGCAGTGCGTGCGTGTGTGCAGTGCGTGTGCATGCAGTGCGTGCGTGTGTGCAGTGCGTGTGCATGTGTGTGCGCGCACGTGCGTGTGTGTGCAATGCGTGTGCATGTGTGTGCGCGCACGTGTGTGTGTGTGCAGTGCGTGTGCATGTGTGTGTGCGCACGTGCGTGTGTGTGCAGTGCGTGCGTGTGTGCAGTGCGTGCGTGTGCGTGCGTGCGTGCAGTGCGTGCGTGTGTGTGTGCAGTGCGTGCGTGTGCAGTGCGTGCGTGTGCAGTGCGTGCGTGTGTGTGTGCAGTGCATGCGTGTGTGTGTGCACGCACACGTGCGTGCACATGTGCTGCCTACACATAAAATGCCTCTGGAAAGGCGCGGAGTGGCTGAGGACAGGACGTGAAGATTTTTCTCAGGCGTGCTTTTCTGGTCCTTTTGAATTTGGGGTCACATGTGACCAAAATCACGTAGTAACAGGATCCAAAGTTGAACCTC
>NW_011890486.1:12577-13167 GCF_000151845.1 Pteropus vampyrus
AGAGCAGGGAGGGAGACACAGCGTTTGTTTCTGTTATCATCAGACGCTCCCTTGAGCGTTCACGTGTGATCGTGACTATTCTGAGAAAAACGAACACTTATCCCATTTTAAATGTAGAGACTGAGCTCGGGATTTAATTGGTTTCGGCCGTAACTGACGAGTCAGCACCGCAGCCTCCAAGTGTAAGAAGCCCCAGGGCAGCTGGCATCCTATGGGGTGCTTCGTGTGCCTCTTTTTGAAGATGAAAAATTTCACCTGCCAGAATGTTTCAGGATAAATGTGTACACGTGTGACGTCGTAGGAGGTGGCTCCTGTGTCCTGGCAGTCTTTTAGGGAAAATGGAAATCTGTGTCCAGTTGGTCGAGTGTTTGCATCAGGCAGTGCTGCCGGATGCTCTGTTTGGATGGACAGAAGTCACTTGTGTTGGTGGGAACGCAGCCAGGTGAGGGGCTGGCCCAGAAGCTGGCTGAGGGGCAGGCCATTATGGTTCTGCCCCGGGAGCCACAGTCTGAGGGGAGGGCTCGCAGATTATAAACAGCTTCCCCCAAAACACGGTAGGGAGCTATACAGGGAAGGCGACCGCTATGTCT
>NW_011890487.1:0-425 GCF_000151845.1 Pteropus vampyrus
CGAGCCGGGCAGCAGGACCAGCTGCCTCACCAGGCCCTGCAGAAGGGGGGGGACAGCGTTCAGGCCCGGGGGGCCGGGCGGGGCTGCGGTAGGGCGCATGCACCTCTAGAGCTAAGAGAGAAGGGTCTGCATATTGGCCATGGGGGAGGGGGGTGTTGGGAGCAGCAGTGGGGAGCTGGACACCCTTCTAAGGTAATTAAACCCTGAAGGGATTTTTTCTGTGGATAGAGTGATTGGCCTGCATCGCTTATCCACTCATCTGTCCGTCGGTCCATCCAGCCATCCATCATCAATCTGTCCACCTATCTGTCCATCTACTCATCCATCCATCTACTTGTTTATCTGTCCACCCACCCATCCACCCATCCGCCCGTCCATCCACATATCCGAGGATGCCGTCGGTAGATGTTCGCAGGGAATCTGTC
>NW_011890487.1:475-805 GCF_000151845.1 Pteropus vampyrus
TCCGCACAGGAGCCACGGCTGCCGCAGCGGCGCCTGCCTTCCTGGCCAAGGGCTGGCGGGGACGAGGGGAGCGCTGCCCCCCGCACGAAGGAGCCCCTGTGTCCTTCCCTGACGGGACGAGGGGGAGAGGGCGCGCCCTGCCAGCCGCTTGTGGTGCCCGGGATGGGGCCCCGGTGGCCTCTCCGCGGGGCGTGGGTCCCATTCCCAGTAACGCCATCGGGAGCGGAGCCCCCCTTCCCGGACCCCTCCGCGCCTTCTCACCTGCCAGCACGGAGACCCACTCACTGCCCACGCACAGGTACAGCCCCTTCCGGCTGGCGTCAAACCAGA
>NW_011890487.1:855-2207 GCF_000151845.1 Pteropus vampyrus
TGGTCAGGGCCACGGTGAAGAGACAGCCGGGGGAGGGTCCGGGAGGGCTGGGCGCGGGTCACCGGCCCAGCGTGGTGGGCGGGGAGGGCAGGGCGCGAGCGCACAGCTGTGGGGTCGTGCGTGCGGAGGGCCCGTGTCGCCTGTGCCTGGCACGTGTGGGGCTCCGCTGTGCCTAGTGTTCCCCGTTCCCGTCTGTCGCACCCGGCGATCGGGACAGCAGGCCAGGCGGCAGCCCCCCTGCCAGCACGCGGGCGGGAGGTCCGGGCAGGAGGTGCAGGCGGCAGCCCCCCACTCACCGTGAACAGGCCCTTGCTCCTCCTCCGGCTGCCGATGAAGAAGCGGGCGCCTCGCACCGACAGGGCGGCTGGGAAGGGCACGTCGGCAGCGCTGGAAACGGCGGAGGAGAGTTTTAGGGCCGAGGGGAGACAGCGGCAGGCCATCCGTGCAGGAAAGGGCGCAGGACCAAAGGGCCACAGGGCTGGGCCCTGGGGACAGCAGGAATTCAGTCCCTCACCCAGTCCCTCATGTTCTGGGGGCTGCTCCTGCTGAAGCTCTTGGGGGGCCTCCCTGCCTCTTCCTGCTCCTGGGGGCTCCTGGCTTGTGGCCAAATGGCTCTACTCTCTGGCCCCACTGTCACCTGGCTCCTCCTCTGAGCCTCTTCCTTCTCATAAAGACACCAGGCGCTGGATCGGGGCTCGCTGTGCCCACTGTGACCGCGGCCTGACTGGGTCGCACCGGCAGAGTTCGGACTCCACACGAGGCCCATTCTCGGGTCCTGGGGGACGCCCTTAGCCCAGGACAAGGGTCTCCTGCAAGGGCGCATCCAGGCCAGGTGGTCAGCGGCCCTCTGCCATCTCACAGAACCTCCAGGGGCTTCCGCCTGCACAGGGTCCCCAGGCCGACCACCCTCCACTGGGCCCGCGGGGGCAGATAGTGTTAAGACAGATGGTTCCTCTCCTTGGTGATTCAGGGGTGTTGGAAGATGCGTCAGTGGGGGCCAAACTCCGAGGACAGGTGAGAAGGTGGGTGCCCTGCTGGAGGGGACAGCATGGCTGCCCAGCGTCCGCTGGACCATGAGGCCATGTGCTCTTGTCAAAGCACCTACACCTTCTAGGCTGCCATCTGGCTGAAGCTGGCCACGCTCCCTGTGGCGGAGGAGGGGTTGGTAAAGACGTGTTTTAAAAAAAATGTATGAATGCTACAGATTCTTTTTATTATGGAATAAGTTTCATAATAACCAAGCAGAGTAAGGTTCCACATATTTGATATGATGATAAATTTAATGGAAACTGGACCATTTGTGCTTAGAAAGTCTCCAGCCCCACTGGGCAGGATGGCGGCCGAAGGCCCTT
>NW_011890487.1:2257-4894 GCF_000151845.1 Pteropus vampyrus
GAGAAGGTGGGTGCCCTGCTGGAGGGGACAGCATGGCTGCCCAGCGTCCGCTGGACCATGAGGCCATGTGCTCTTGTCAAAGCACCTACACCTTCCAGGCTGCCATCTGGCTGCAGCCGGCCACGCTCCCTGTGGCGGGGGAGGGGTTGGTAAGGACGTGTTTTAAAAAAAAATGTATAAATGCTACAGATTCTTTTTATTATGGAATAAGTTTCATAATAACCAAGCAGAGTAAGGTTCCGCATATTTGATATGATGATAAATTTAATGGAAACTGGACCATTTGTGCTTAGAAAGTCTCCAGCCCCACTGGGCAGGATGGCGGCCGAAGGCCCTTTGAATCATGAGTTGGCGGGAATGCGGGACACACCCCTCCCTGGTCGGATCGCTAACTTCCAGGTCATAGATGGGGACCAGGAGTGACAAGGACGAGAAACAGACTCAGGCTTCCGAGTGCCGGGTGCTGCTCAGGCCGCGAGGGACCGCTCTGAGCGCCCGCCCTGCCAAGCAGACCCGGGCCTTGGGCCGTGCCGCTTCCTTTGGGCTCTGGTGCCCGAGTTCTTCCCCATGGCCTGTGTGGCCTTCCGCCCCGGGAACTGCGCCCCGAGGGCCGGCCTGTCTAGCCGCCCACTGCGGCCCAGGCCCTGGGCCAGGCATCGGCGCCCGCCCCACCCCCGGCGGCCTTGCTGGAGGCAAATTCACCATCCGCACACCGATGACCCGGGCACCCAGTCACAGCGGTTATTTCTAACCTTGACCCTCCACGGCCCACACTGCACTACGCCGGCCACCCCTGGACGGCCACACGGGACCTGGCGGCACTCAGCACCAGGCGACCCCCCCCAGCATCCTGGTACCTACATGTCCACAGGGACGCCGCAGTCCGTGGTGAGGGAAAAGGAGCTTTCAGACACAGCCAAGACCAGCGTGTGCCACTGGCTGTCCATCAGGGCCGGGCTCCAGAAGGACACGCGGGTCTGCCAGGCGCCCGCCGCATCCTCGCTGAGGAACAGGAAGTGCAGCCGCGTGGGCGAGAACCGCAGGCCCAGCAGCAGCGCGTCCGGCCCCTCCGCCAGCACCGAGAACACGTACTCGTTCTTCTGCAAGAGAGGGCGGGCAGGTGTGTGCGGGCGGGCGAGGGCGGGCAGGTGTGTGCGGGCAGGCGAGGGCAGGCGGGCGAGGGCACACGAGGTGAAGGTGGGCAGGGAGGATGGGCCTGATGGAGTGACCACGTCTGTGATAAAACCAGCTGCACGGCTCACACCTGTGAGAATGGCTGCTGTGAAAGGAGCAGAGAGCGGCAGGCGCTGGCCGGGTCGCGGAGAGACAGGACCCCGAGCACAGTCGCTGGGAAAACAGTACGCAGCTCCCTCCGCTTGATACCGAGTCACCCCGTGACCCGCCAATCCCACGCGTGGGGACCAACCCCAAGGAACCGAAAGCGGGGACTTAAAGAGATATTTGCACCCCACGTCACTGCCGCATCCTTCACAAGAGCTAAACCGTGGCCACAACCCGGTGTCCCCCTGTGGTCCACGGATGAGCAAGGGGCATCATTCAGCCTCGAGGAGGAAGTCTGTCCCCAGCCTCGAGGAGGAAGTCTGTCCCCAGGACCGTGAGGACGTTAAGCTCCGCAAAACAAGCCTGGCAGAAAGACAAACGTCGGGCGATTCCACTAACATGAGGTCCCTAGAGAGGTCACATTCATAGAGACGTAGGTGGTGGTGCCGGGGGCTGGGGACGGGGCTGCGCAGTGAGTGTTCAGTGGGGACAGTTTCATTCTGGGAAGATGGAAAAAGTCCTGGAGATGATGGTGGTGATGGTCGCCCCACACTGAGAATACATCTAATGCCACTTTGCCCATAGATACGGTTAAGGTGGTAAACTTCATGTTGACTGTGTTTTATCAGAATTTTTAAAACCACGCATCCCGCTACCCGCAAACCCCTCGCACCACGATGGTGACCTCAAACACAACGTGAACTCGGAACCCCAGCAACTGCAGCCACTGCTTAGAAACAACGTAAACAACCCCGGCCAACTGTGCAGAAACAATGAGGACTGGATTCTATGTAATGGCCGCTTAAAGTCTGCTCATCCCTAGTCGAACACAAGTAAAAGGGTGAACAATTGGAAGTGATCAAAGCTGAACCCCAAAGCCCCTGCCAACGAGCTACAGAGCACGATTTTCTTAGTGCATCTGTGCCGTGCCCCACGGCAGGCCACATCCTGCGACGTCATTCTAAGGAAGTGAAAGCCACCATGGTCCTCATGTTTAATTTAGTGCCCGATTCGGCGAAGTCCACTTGGCTCAGCGTGGGTTACGTGGCCTCTGTCCACTCCCTCACTCACCTTCCTGGGCGAGGGCCAGAGTCCCAGAGGCGACCTGCCCAGAGGAGTTAGGCCACCGCCCTTTGGGAGGGCCCAGTCACTCTTCCCAGGATTCTCGTGGCTGCAGGAGGCCCCTGTCTGCTCAACACCGTGTGTCCCCCCCCACACCATAAAGTCACATGAGAGAAGTGATCAGGTGATGAAGTGAGTTTATTGGGGTGCCCGGGGAGGTGCTGACAGGCTGGAGTCAAGGTCAGGTGACTGACAGAGAAACTGGAAGGGAAGGACAGGTGACCCAGAGGCAGG
>NW_011890488.1:0-371 GCF_000151845.1 Pteropus vampyrus
GATGTTTTCTTGTAAGTTTCTGTGTCCCGGGTGGGACTTGCTTCTCTGGATCTGTTTAGGGAACCGGAGGCCTCTGAACCGTCGCAGGCTCAGCCACCCCGTCCATCGTCACTGGCTGCCTCTGCTGGCACCGCGGGCTTCCGGCCGCTTGCTCTGCTCACCAGTGCTGTTGCAGGGGCTGCTCCTCGGGCCCCGGCGATGAGCCGACGCTCGTGACAGCGGAGGCCGGGCCGAGCGCCGTGCGTGCCAACACGCCCTGCCGGGGACGAGGGCGGAGGGCGAGCACCTTCTGGGGCGCACACGTCAGCCAATTCCTCTAACGTGTCCTGCTGCCGCTCCAGGTCTCCGAGTTCAACCCCTTGACGTTCACC
>NW_011890488.1:1386-3164 GCF_000151845.1 Pteropus vampyrus
GATGTTTTCTTGTAAGTTTCTGTGTCCCGGGTGGGACTTGCTTCTCTGGATCTGTTTAGGGAACCGGAGGCCTCTGAACCGTCGCAGGCTCAGCCGCCCCGTCCATCGTCACTGGCTGCCTCTGCTGGCACCGCAGGCTTCCGGCCGCTTGCTCTGCTCACCAGCGCTGTTGCAGGGGCTGCTCCAAGGGCCCCGGCGATGAGCCGACGCTCGTGACAGCGGAGGCCGGGCTGAGCGCCATGCGTGCCGACACGCCCTGCCGGGGACGAGGGCGGAGGGCGAGCACCTTCTGGGGCGCACACGTCAGCCGATTCCTCTAACGTGTCCTGCTGCCGCTCCAGGTCTCCGAGTTCAACCCCTTGACGTTCACCAGTGTGATCGAGTGCGAGAAGCCGAACAACGACCTGACTCGGTTCCGTGGCTGCATGTGAGTATCGCGCGTCTGCTGAGCGTGGCCCGTGTGGCAGACCGTGCACACGCACACACATGCACACGTGCACACACACCCGCACATGCACATGCACACGTGCACACACACCCGTACATGTGTGCACACGTGCACACAAGCGCACACGTGCACGCGCGCATGTGCACAGGCACGCACAGGCACGCATATGCACACACGCACATGTGTGTGCTCATGCGCACATGTACATGCACATGCACACAGCACACGTGCACATGCGCCCATGTGTACGCATGAATGTGCACAGGTGCAAGCACATATGCGCGCACGCGCACACACATGCACATACGCGCACGCAGTGCACACAGTGTGTGTAGTGCGCACATGTGCACACATGTATACATGCACGCGTGCATGCATGTGCACGTGCACTCATGCACAGTGTATGCACACATGCAAGCGTGCACACACGTACAAACATGCACACACAGCGCATATGCATGCAACATGTACACGCTTGCGCACGTGTACACACATGTACATGCACGTGCATATGCACACACAAGCATGCGCGTGAACGTCCGTGTGCGCACACATGCACACACGCATGCACACACAAGCACACATGCATGCACACACACATGGCCCTTGGACAACAAGGAGCGTAGGGTGCCAGCCCCCACACAGTCGAAAATTCTCATAAAACCTTCGACTCCCCAAACGTTAACTACTAATAACCGACTGTCAACCGGAAGCTTTATCGATAACATAAATAGTCGATAAACACACATTTTGCGTGTCACATGGGTTATATGCTGTATTCTTAAAATAAAGAAAATGTCATTAAGAAAATCATAGGGAAGAGAAAATACATTTACAGTACTTACTGAAAAAATTCCCATATAAGTGGACCCACGCTGTTCGAACCTGCGTTCTTCAAGGGTCAGCTGTCTAGATAGATAGACAGACAGACAGACAGATGATAGATAGATGATGGATAGATTGATGATAAGTAGGTATATAGACAACAGATAGACGTCTGTAAACAGTCAGATGCTCACGGAGTTCCAAAATGTGCATTCAAAACTCTTCCCATGTTCGACGCCCTCGGGGAATGGCGCTCGGCCCCTGAGCCTCTTGGCAGCTGACGGGACCCGTCCGTGTGACTGTGCTGGCCACAGGGCCTGTCACGGTGCCCGCAGCGAGGGTCTGCCCTCCCTCCAGCAGACCCCTCAGGACGGTAGGGAGCAGGGGAGGCCTGGCCCACTGCACGCGGCCCGCGGATGGAAATGCAGGGGCCTGGGTGGAAGCGCACTCATCTGTGCGTTCCTTGGTCCGTTCATTCATCCGCCGGTCGTGGACCGAGTGTTTG
>NW_011890488.1:5769-6218 GCF_000151845.1 Pteropus vampyrus
CGATGGGGCCGCGGGCTGGGAGACCAGAACTCAGCCACTCGGAGACGTGCCCCCGAGTGGCTGAGATTAAAGGTGAAAATCGCTTGCTCTCAGCCGCGGAGGCTGGAGGTCCAAGATGGGGGTCAGCAGGCCGGGTCCCCCCAGGGCCTCTGTCCCTGCAACCATGGTCCCACACAGGCCGGTGAGCCTGCCGGTGACGACTTGCGGTCCGGCTCAGTCCCCCGGAAAGCACAGTGGCTGCTGAAAGTGCGTGTCCTGCACAGTGAAAGCTTTCCTGCTTCTGTCAAGTTTGTTCGGACAAGCGTGACTAGAACTTGGGTTGTGATGACAGTCTTTGCTACTGTCCCTGAGGAACACTTCCTGGGTCCAGTCATCACAGAGCGGTGGCCGTGGGCATCCTGGCCGTCCACACACGGAAGCCAGGTGTTGAGTGTCATGTCACACGCTGG
>NW_011890488.1:6268-6692 GCF_000151845.1 Pteropus vampyrus
GACAACCTGCTCCTGCGAGGCTGCACCGTCAGGAACACGGACGCCGTCGTGGGCATCGTCATCTACGCAGGTGGGCGCGGCCGCTCGTCCAGCTTTGCCGTGAGTGCGCGCAGCGCGCATGCGTGCGGCACCGGGGACGAAAGCGCGCGGTCGCCTCCCGGCCGGAGCGCTCTCTCCCTGCGGGACATTCTCGAGTCTCTCGGGTCCACGCCAGACCCCAGTCTTTCGACTGAGCCTGTCCCCAAGCGCCATCGGGTGGCAGCATCGCCCGTGGACCTGTCCCCTCGGTGTGGGGCGCTGACTCGCCACGTCCCTTGTCCCTTCATCCGCAGGACACGAAACCAAGGCCCTGCTGAACAACAGCGGCCCCCGGTACAAGCGCAGCCAGCTCGAGAGGCAGATGAACTGCGACGTGCTCTGGTGC
>NW_011890488.1:6742-7042 GCF_000151845.1 Pteropus vampyrus
TGGAGTCTGGGGGTGGCGAGGGCCATCCACTGAGGATGCCGAGTGGCTTCTGGGAAGAGACCCTCAGTGGCGCTGCCTGGTGGAGGTTAGGCCGGGTCCTGCTCTGGTTCCAGAAGCTTCCAGGGCTGTGACCCGGTCGTCAGGGTCCCGGGACCACATCTGTCCCTGTGTGGTGTTAGCACAGGGTGGTCCCGGCCGGCATGGTGAGGACGTGGCTGTCCTTATGGGGCCGAGAGGAGTTTAAAATTCAGTGGCTTAGACTTGGACTGTTCCTAAGAATCTAAGCAGCAGTGACACCAA
>NW_011890489.1:0-4333 GCF_000151845.1 Pteropus vampyrus
GGCCGTTTCTGCCCTCTCGTGTCTTGCTGGTGCACGTCGGGACTGGACGGCGGCCCTGCGCCGGGCTCTGGGGCTGCGTCTGAATGTGGCCTCAGCGCGGCCCGGGGTGTCGAACTGCAGGTCACAGTCCAGCCGGTCTGTGGGCTCATGGAACCCGCAGCTGCAATCGGCTCGCGCTGGCTTCTGCGCCTCCCTGACGAGGGCTGGGGGGACCCAGCTGCTCCTCCGGGGTTGAGAGGTGAGGTGAGGAGGCCAGTGTCCGCCAGCGGCCTTGGCACCGCCTCTGGGACGTGGCTGTTGGTCAAGGCCATTGAGCGGTACGCCCCAGCCCGCCACCGACCCACACCACGCAGGGACGCTGTCTCGCTGTCAGCGACAAACTTGGCAGTTTCTTCAGAGAACCTGGTTTGGTGTTGGAGAATTTACTTAAAAAACATCTGTTTGTGGGTCATGGGAAAACAAAGAACTGGGTCCTCAAGAAAGGTGAGGGGGACAGCGGACAGGAAGCGTTCTGGACAGCGCGTGTGTGGGTTTGCTGGTTTAAAAGTGATGGAGGGGACAGTCGCGAGGCTCCCTCCCGGAGGGGAGGCGGCCACTTCCCCGGGGGCCGGCAGACGAAAACGAGCAGCCTCAAGCAGCATGGCCACTGACTGCCACCTGGCAACTAAAGATGGCGAAAGGATGAAGACTAGACAGTCTCCGGGCGCCCGTCCTGCAGGGACGAGCCCAGGGTGGAGCTTCCAGAGCAACGGGCACCACCTACTTCCAGAGGCTGACCCGACGGGGTCGCCTTAGAGGAGGATTTAGGACACAGTGATGCCCCACGGGGCGAGACAGTGTCAGCAACAGCGGCTTCGAATTCAAAGGAAACATGTACACACAGATGCCACCGGAGATACAATTTCATCTTTCGAGCAGGTAGCCGTGGCTGCCGGCCAGCAACTGAAAACAATCGCGGAAAGAAAGACTTTCCTGAGTTGGTCTTTTGTCTATTCTGACTGAAGCCGAGCAAAGCAAAGTGAACAAAGAACATTTTTTTTTTCTTTTTCATCATGGTAGAAGTATCTGTGTAGACAGGTCTCGGCGACACGTCTCATTTTGGGGTCGGGTGGGCTGTGCGCATGAAAGGCTGCTTTTCTCAGTGACAGACCCCTCCACGTTTCCAGATCGGTTGTCCCCAGAGCCCCCTCTCACATATGGAGGGAGCCGCACCAGCCCTGCAGCCCAGGAAGCAGCGCTGTGACGGCGGTGTGGGCGACGCTGGGTTAGAGGGGTCCCGCAGGGAGCTGCGCGGAATGTCACCTTTTATTCATTTTTAGGTAATTTCGTCCCGCCCAAACGAGGCTCGATGAGTGACTTGAAAGGCATTCGAGGGCTAGGATTGCGTTTCGGCATCTTCTGCCATCCTCGAGAGAGAACGGGTTTAGTGGTGTGTCTGTGGCTGAGAGGCTGACAGCCGCCAGGTGCTCATGCCAGGGACGACCAGCTGCTGGACTCAAGACGGTGCGTGCGTGGCGTTGGTCGTTTTCCTGCAAACGAAGCATCACGTGAGACCCCTGCCAAGCACTTTTCCCCCGGGGTGGCGCTGAGACCCCCCTGCCCTTTTCGAGCTCTGTATTAGTTATCTATGGCTGCACAGCAGATTATTCCAAAGTTTTAAGACAACACCTGCCGTCATTGGTTTCTCAGCTGGTCCCCAGGTGTGGCTCACCGGCTCCCACAAACTGCAATTGGGGTGTTGCCTGTGGTCACCTCGGGGCTCCACATGGGGAGGGGCCCGTTCCACGTGCCCTCGTGCGACGCTGGCAAGATTCGGTTCTTCACAGGTGGTTGGACTGAGGGCCTCTGTGCCAACGTTACCTGTCAGCTAGAAAGTCCTGTTTCTTGTCATGTGGGCCTTTCCAAGGAGCATCTCAGAACGTGGCAAGTGGTGTCCTTCAGCACGACAGCATGAGAGAGTTAGTGCACAAGACAGAAGCCAGTCTGTCACCTAATCTCGGAAGCGACATGTCACTTTGGCCGCATTCTGTTCATTGGAAGGTCACTAGGTCCGGCTCACACTCAAGGGCGGGGGACGACTCAAGATCACGGACACCAGGAGGCAGGGGCGGCAGGCGGCGTCTCGGGAGCCTCCTGCCGCGAGTGTCATTCCCTTTTTTACATTAAAAGCTAACGCCTGAGAAAGCAAGTTTGCCAGGTGATCGGTCACGAATGTGAAAGGCAGACGCTGTGCACCTGAGCCAATGGCAGCGAGTTCGCCATCTGCTCCTTGCACACACCTTTCGAGCTAGATCGCCTGAGACGTTACACGTAACAGCGATGAAATAACTCTAGGGTCTAGAGAGGACCCCTCTATGACGCACATAGCTATTTTCTGTTCAAAATTTGTGAATGCTTCTCTGATACACCACTCGATACGACAGAACCAAGTCAGCCGTGGAAGAATAGACTAAGATGTGAAGAGCATTGATTTCTGGTAAAAAGGCCTGCTAGCCATCAGCGGCTCCTCAAAACCGTTTCAATGCAACGGATAACGGCTCAGCGGCCCGCAGGTGCCAGATGTCACAGAGTGTGACGAAGCTTGGATGGTGAGAGCACTTTTCGATAAAAGCTGTTTCTTAATCCTAAATAAGGCAGAAAGTAAAACTGCTTTTTTGCACAGACCAGTGGTAACCACCTTTCCTCCTTATTCCTTTGCCCCTTGATGTGAGTCTGCATAACCGTCAAACTCGGGAGCTTTCGCATTTTGCTTTCTCCTGCGTACACTTTTCGTCACGGCTACTCATCCATCCTTACGAACCCGTGCACTCCGCACCTCAAAGGCCAGCGTGTTCCGAGGGCCCGCTGTGGCCCCGCTTCTGAGAGCCGATGCAGGAGGCTGCACCCTGCAGGAAACTCAAGACCGGAGTCGCCCTTTCTCTACGGTTCGTCTTCACTTGAAGATTAATTTGAAAAGTTAAAATGGTTTTAAGTGGAATAGCCAGCAGATGCATTTATTTTTTTTGTCATAACCATGACTGTTTACCTCGGAAAGCACCGGGCAGGAAATATGAGGATTCCTGGCCACTTCTACGCACTTTGGAGGTTGAGGTGAGCGAGGGTATCAAAACACGTTTTTATTTTCGGTTCAAGGGTCAAAGTCTTAACTGCGAAGTGTCAAATCTGGGATTAGCATGTGAGAATTCCTACGTGGTTTGGAAGTTCATCTCTAAAAAAAAAAAAAAAAATCGGTGGCTTTAAAAAAAAATTTGTTTTACTCAAGACAGTATATCCGAAACGCGCACCCCAGTCATTAGTTTCTTGGGCTCGTATAGCCATTAAACCAATCACAGACGTATGTGAAAAAGTTACTCAGGACAAACAAATTCAGAATTTTGAATATTATTAGTAGAGATGTATAAGACGCGACAATTGATTTTGCAGGGAGCTAAAAAACACACCCCAGGTCAACCTGGCTCCGAAGTCGAATCATTCTCCAAACTCAAGAGATACAGCACACAAACGTTTAATTTCTAGAGGACACACTGGTTTCCTGTAGACTGAAAAAAGGTCGCAAAAACGGAACACTGACGCTCTGTCTAGTGTCGAGCCTGTAAATGGTTAAACTTCTTTATTAAGAAGTCACAGTAACTGTCTTGCCAGCTTTGGAAGTGCCAAGAAATCATGGCGACTAAACTGCAGAACAGCAAAGTGTTACACAGGTAAAGAAAAGAGAGTAAACTATGCTTTGAAGAAAGCGATCATCAAATCAACGACAGTTCAAAACAAGCTCACGTGGAACATCGGGGCTGCCGAGAACGCACTGAATTCTGAAACTCAGAGTTGGCCAAAGCAGACAGCGGAACGCAGGGGAGGGGGCTCGTTCCGAGATGGGGGGGCGGGGGGTGTGGCTCGCTTCTTTTCTCCAGGCTTCGTTATTCTCATTCATAAGGTTGGACCAGATCGTCTTTCCTGGATCTTAAAAAAAAAACAAAAAAACAACCAAAACTCAAGGTTCCATCTGATCGGTCCGATGAGTCTGATCCAAGGCATAATGAAATAAAGTAACACGGATGATACAGCAGGCGTCAGTTTGCAGGAGAGCGGGGCTTGTTGGGTTGAGACCCACTCCTGGACTCAGGCTGGGCTCGCCAGCTGGCGCATTCTGGGACGAAGGACACACCTGCCCCCGGACAGCGGCAGAACAACGTAACTGTTGGGAAGCAGACGCCGAGGTTCTCCACGCGCCTGTTAATCATGTGAGACGTGATGGAGATGCTCACACGAGAGCTGTTAGCAAGTCAGTTAAAGGAGCCTTTTCGATCTCTTTCAGGATGGGAAACGGGGAAAATCG
>NW_011890489.1:6763-8146 GCF_000151845.1 Pteropus vampyrus
AAAAATATAGAAAATGAGAATTTATCTCGTTTGAACGGCGTGTATTAGTTGTAATTCATACATGAATTCCTTTTCCATATACATCTTAAGATCCGAAACCTCAGTGCCATAAATAACATGATTGAAGAATCATGTAACAATGCATATTTTAATATGAGATCTGTGTAGTGATTTAGAACAATAGATATCACACAGTGAAAAAATTTATTATAAGCCAAACGCAACAACGAAAGGAAACCAAAAGCTACGTACACATTATCAAGGTCTTCACAATAAATTATAGCGGGTGCTTCCAGCAGAGCTACTAATGCGAACACCGAAAGAAATCTGTCACGTCGGCCTTTCATCGTGATTTAATAAAGTTTGTACAGTATCAAATAATATCAAAAGTCTAAAAAAACACAATGAGTTTTTATATCATGTTTATAAATTATTGTTTACATACCATAAAAAAAATAAGGTCAAAAGTGCAGTTTAAAAAAAAGTGAAAGTAGTTTTTCTTGGTAAGAACTAGAAAAATGCATTATCCCAGGTAAGAAGCGATCCCAAGGCCTGCGCAGGTTTAGAGGGCTTCCTGTAACTCTCGCGACCCCTGGCTGCCACACGCTGCGAGGTGAGCCAAGACAGAGGCAGCTCGATACCCTTTCCGCAGAAATAACGGGAGACACGTCCGGCGGAGAGAAACACTGGGGACAGACATAATTACAGGCCTCCCCCAAAATGGACTCGACGACTCTGCTCGCGGAAGTGAATGATGAGCCATCGTCGAACGGGACCAGGTTTGGGAAGTGTCAAAGCATGTCCAGAAGGTTTCATCTTTTTCAAGGTTTTAGTCAAACTGGCCATGGTAGAGACATCCCAGAATTATGACATTTTCTAGCATAATAGAACTAAGACAAAATAGACTTAAAGGTGATAAAGTATCTTCTTCTCACCGAAAATAAAGACGGAGGATTCAGTAATTAAAAGGCGACGGTATCGAGGCCGGTCAGGAAGAAGCAGGTGGACGGGCCGCAGCTCTGGGTCTTTGCTGGCGCTGACCGCAGTGATTGTGACGCTCTGACAAATTCTAGAACGCCCGCTGTGGACATACATGTGGCACATGACCCACGTATGTTAATGCAGGAAATGGCAAAATTACTGGCTCACAGGACGAATGAAATTCAAAGGAAAAATAAAAGTGGATGCAAAGGGCCATCTTATCTTTAAACTTACTGTGGGATGGAAATATCGACAGAGCCGTGTCTCAGTCGTGAGCAGGTTCCTGTCGCTGAAAGAACAGGTAGCCCGAGCCTGGCTCCCCACCTCCGCCTCCCACCTCAGATGCAGAAACTGGCGCTTCATTCCTCAGACACCGGGCGAAGATGCTCGCCGGTGACACGG
>NW_011890489.1:10154-12088 GCF_000151845.1 Pteropus vampyrus
CGGACCCTGAGGACGCCGTGCTAAGCGAGACCCGCGAGGCGCCGGAGGATGACTCCCGCCCGTCCACGTACACGGGGCGCCCGGGGCGCGAGACTTGGCGACAGAGGCAGCACAGGGGTGGCCAGGCTGCGGGTCGGTGTCTAGCGAGGACAGAGCCTCCGTCTGGGACCCCGAGAACGTTCCGGAGCCGGACGCGCGGTGTGACGGTTGTACACTGTGGACGTACAGAATCCACCGACGCGCACACTCAAAATAGTTGGAACGGCAAGTTTCACGTTACGTGGACTTTACCACAAGTAAAAACGATCCATTCTTTGGAATTTCAAACTAAATTTTAAACTAAGGACACGCGCAGTGTGCGCCACAGAGTCTTGTACTCTGTGTAAGCGGGTCCTCGGCCTGACACACCCCCTCCCCTCCCTGCCCGGCGACCACCTGCTCCTCTCCCGAGGCCGTCCCCGACGCTGCCCGCTCTGCGAAGGGCCCCTCGGCTCCCCTGGGCAGCCTGTGACTCCCACGTGTCCCTGTCACATGCTGTGTCCTGTTCGGCACCTCATGTACGTGCAGACGTGGCCTCCTAGACTACGACCCAGTGCGCCTGCTTCTGTTAGCCAGCGGGTCCTGGTCGGACACGGAAGTGCCACCGGAGCATGGCACGTGTCTCAGAGTAGGGACACGTAGAACCTGAGTCAGCAAGTGGGATGGCTTGTGCCCCCCCAGAGGAGGGGACAGGAACCCCGCGAACAACTAGCCACTCAACTCCCGAGAATATAACCCAACAAAATGTATTTACCACCTAAAAGATTCCACATTTTTTACTTTCAGAAAATACGTTTCATCAAGGAAGAACTAAATATCATTCTATATTACATTAACAGACCTCAACTATTTTTTAGTATTTTCTTTTAAATATTTCACTATGATAGTTTTTTTTTTTGGCTAAATATTATCTTCCTTTTAGTAAATATAAAATGAACCTCATTAAAATAATAGCCACAAATTTAGTGTTTCTTTCCCTCCTCCCCCCCGAGTCAGTCACAGGTGCCCTGGAACCCGCCGACCCCCCGACCCGCGTCAGGAAGGACACCCCAGTGGGGTCTCTGCCTGCCTGGCCCCTGCAGTTTTCTCCCCAACTCTGAAGATGGACTGGAAAACAGGTGTTATTTATTGGGTCTCCAGAAAACCCCCCAAAATAATCTGACAGGTGTAGGTCAACAGAGAACAGCCGACATTGCTTTGCTGTTGAAGAGAAGCACGGTCCCCCTTAAGGCAGAATCCCCAAAGGCAGCGCTTACCCAGGCTGCACTGCAGTGGGTTTGCGGCCTACGCTAACCGTGAGGAGCCCGCGTCTGTCCCTCCCACTGCAAGCCAGGTGGAGTGGAGCCATGACGTCTCCACGCTGAACTCTGAAGCGGCTTACCTCCTGTGTACTTCCCCACACGGTTCAGGTGTAACTCCCCCTAGGTGACTCTTAGGACCGAAGATTCGAAAATAGCCAAGAACGGGAAGAACGGGGAAGAACGGGGGAATGAGCGCCGCCAGGCAGAAGGGGGGAGGCACCTCTGGGCCTCGGCATCCACTACGTGAGTGGGATGCTGCAGGCGTCTCGGACTCCTGGTTCTAACGCCTGACGAAACCGTGACCTGGGCCTCCCAGCCATGCTGGTACTTCTGTTAATCTAAGTGCAACAAAGCTATCTAACGACTGGGAGGTTTACACAACACACTGCTGACCTGTCAAAAGCGTATCATTTAAACGAGTAAGGTAAGTACTACGTGATTCTCAAATGCTCGATGGTTTCAGAGCTCGTTAAGGTTAAATATATTCCATTAGATTAAGGGCAGAAAAGCCAAGGCAGGCGGGTGATGGTATTTCATTTAAGCACAACATTAGCTCGTGTGCCCACACGCTGTATTACACACACGCGTGCACTT
>NW_011890489.1:12893-15675 GCF_000151845.1 Pteropus vampyrus
GAAGAGGACGCGGGACGGCCGACTGCTGATGCGGAGAAGGTTCCAGTGGCCCGGACAGAAGATGGAAGCAGCCACAACGGTCCCGTAGGGCACCGCCTCGTCCAGAGCGAGGCCCCGGCTCTCTTCAGTTCCAAGGAGGCCGAGGCTGAGGACGCCGCAGAAGAGTCTGAAGCGGGCAGAGGCTGCGTCACCGGGGCTGAGTTGGAAAGAAGCCGGCTCCGTAATGGAAGTCCGGGGGAGCAGCAGGTTTTCCAGAAGGTCTGGCTAAGGCCGTGGATGAAGGCGGCTCCACCAAACGACAGATTTCCGATGCGGACGACACAGCCTTGCGCTGGAAGATGCCACCTGGGACATTCGTAGCCAGAGAGAAGTCCGTGCCCGGCTTCAGAGCTTCAGAGGACAGGCTGACTCTCCTGGCAGGGGCTCGCGCAGCTGGTGACTTTAAGCTGAAGCCGGTGTTCATTTGCCATTCTGAAAATCCTTGGGTCCCTTAGAATCCTGACAAATCTCTGCCTGGGCTCTGTAAATGGAACAACGAAGCCTGGGTGACAGCACCTCTGTTTACAACATGGCTCACTGAGCATTTTAAGCCCCCTGTTGACACCTGCTGCTCAGAAGGTTCTTTTCAAAATACTGCTGCTCACTGCCAGTCACCTGGTCACCCACGAGCTCCGATAGCGACGGACACAAGACTAATGTAGTCTTCATGCCTGTGGACACAGCCTCCATCCCGCAGCCCACGGACCAAGGAGTAACTTCAGCTTTTGCGTCTTATGATTTGAGAAGCACGTCTCGTAAGGCTGCAGCTGCCACAGACAGTGGTTCCTCTGCTGGATCTGGGCAAAGTCAGTTGAAACCCCGGAAGAGATTCCACATTCTAGAAGCCATGAAGAACATGTGTGATTCATGGGAAGAGGTCAGAATGTCAACTCGAACAGGAGTGTGGAAGACGCTGATTCCAGCCCTTGTGGATGACCTCGAGGGCCCCAGGCTTCAGTGCGGAAGTCACCGCGGATGCGGAAGCCGCGGATGAACTGGAACAGGAGGTGGGGGGAAGGTGTGACCGCTCTGCTGCGGCCTCGTGATGGAGCCTGAGCGGTGAGGAGCTGCCGCTCACGGGTGGGCCAGGAACGTGGTTTCTCGCGATGGAACCTGCGCCTGGCGAAGCCCGTGGACGTGCCAGCAAGGGACTCGGGATGTCACGTAACGGCAGTTGATGAGGCCGCGGCCGGGCTCGGGGGCACTGTCCCCGGTTCTGAAAGTAGCTCTGTGGGCAAAATGCTGTCGGACAGCGTCGCACGCTGCAGACAGATCGCCGGAGGGAGGAAAGGTCAGTCGGCGAGGCCGACTTCACTGCCGCCATGTTTCAAGAACTTGGCGCGGACGCCCCGGCCTTCGGCCCCCACCACCCCGGCCGGGCAGCGGCCATCAGCGGCGGGGCTGGACCCGCCCCAGCACAATGGCGTGGCTCGCCGAGGCTCAGGTGATGGGTGGCGTTTTTTAGTGAGAAAGTTCTTTCAAATTAAGGTGTGCACGCTGGTTTTTTTTTTGACAACACTACTGCACACTTAATCGACTGCAGCGTAGTGTAAACACAACTGTCACATGCACTGGGCGACCGAACAACGTGCGGCTCGCTTCACTCACGGGGGTGGTCGGCACAAAACCTGCAAAGCCTCCGAGGTGCGTCCATGAAACACTGTCAACGAGGTCACTTACATTCCTGATTTCACACCAAGTCCCCGAAATCTGCGATGTGGTTTTATAGTCACAGCACATTTCAGTTTACACTGGTCGTATTATATGTGCCAACAGCTACGTGCGGCCGATGGACACCACGCTGGGAAGCGCAGGTGTTGATGCTGGTGACAAATCCATGGAAAAATAGCGAGAGGCTGCAAGGCTTTCTTGCCAACCCCGTTTCTGTATCAAGCACTGATATGTAGTTATCTGAAACAGCCAAGACCTTTGTACAGTTGTTTTTTATTTTGCAAGTCTGGCGAGTTCTCAAAAAAAAATTTTTTTTTTTAATAAAAACAAACTGAGGTTATATCCATGAGGCAACCAGAGGAAGAGTTTACTCACAGAAAACTTCCCATTTTCCAAGTCAGTCAGACCCCAAACTGCAGGCCTCTGTGACTCATTCTCTGATGCTTTTCGTCTTGCTGAGTCACCACGTCTTTCTGATTCTGCGTCCACAGCCCTCGAACCTGTGTCACTGCTCCGGTCCCAGCCTTGACAGTGGAGGTGACCTCCAGACTGGCCTCCGCACCCCAACACCGCGCTGGTTATGTCACTTTGTAGCACAAAACCCTTCACAACTCCCCAATGCCTGTGACGTAAAGTCTAAATCTAGTCTTTAATTCAAAGGCCTTTACGTTGGAGCCGTACCCTACCTTTCCTGCCTCATTTCTCTGGGCCCTTTTCTTTCCGCTACTTTTTGTGCCCCCAATAAGCTCTGGTCCATGCCTCTGTTCATTCTGTTGTCTCTGCTCGTAATAAAAACCTCGATGAACATGTCTACCTTCTAGAATCTTCTCACCCACAAGGATAAACTCAAAGGGCCTCCCCTCCAGGACCACCTGGGCCATCACTGATACTGCCTGCTAGAAGTAACAGATATTTAATTTTCAAAAAAGCACTATTTTCTGTCCCAAATGGCCTTTGTCTCAGTCAAGCTTCTATCTGCCTCATTTGCATAGATATCACCTTACTGAGGTGACTATGAGATCTTTTAGGACAGGGACTGTTTCTCCCGATTATT
Organism: Pteropus vampyrus; assembly: GCF_000151845.1. Taxonomy (NCBI): domain Eukaryota; kingdom Metazoa; phylum Chordata; class Mammalia; order Chiroptera; family Pteropodidae; genus Pteropus; species Pteropus vampyrus. Next base: position 15,658 of record NW_011890489.1, read on the forward strand.
TTTCGTATCTTCACAGCA
>NW_011890490.1:0-464 GCF_000151845.1 Pteropus vampyrus
TAATGCCCTTGGCCTAGCCCTATGGGGTGCTGTTAGCAAAAATCCTAGGAAACTTGTTATTTTCTTTGCAGGAGGGATAGATATGTCGAGGATGCAGCTCACGAAAATCAGCGTAAGTCCTGGGGACCCGTGCAAGAATTTTCTCTCTGGCCGGAGTCCCAGTAGCTGCTGAGCTCGTCCTGGGAAACTGGTTTCTTTTTATCTTTTGGAGCCGGCATCATGGAGCCGATCCCTTTTTTTCTTGCTGGCTGTGGCCCGATCATGAGTCCCATCTAGCGAAGATTTACGACCTTGCCCCCCGGATAATATTGTGGCCGCTGACCTCACGCCGGCCTCACCTTTTTTCCCTACCATTTTCAAAGGTTTCTTCACATACCGTTTCTATCCTGCTTTTCAAGTAAGATGGAATCCTTCTGGCCCCTCCACGAGGTGTAAGGTGGCGCTGGGCATCCCCTCTCTGCGTG
>NW_011890490.1:1615-3887 GCF_000151845.1 Pteropus vampyrus
GCACACTCGTGTGGTTGTGCAAGCGTCACCATCGTCACCTCCAGAACCTTTTCATCTTCCCAAACTGAAACTCTGGAGCTAAGTTTCAAAATTCTCTCATTCGACAGGTTTTTATTGAAAATCCGTGTGGTTTCCTGGGGCAACAAAGGTATGTGGGACACTGATGGGGGTTCTCCTGGTGCGGTGAAGGCGGAGACGGGAGGCCTCCAGCGGAGGATGTGGGGGGCCTGGGGCCTCCGGGGGCCAGCAGGCGCACCTGGAGGGGGCTGGCGGGGAACCTGGAGGGGGCCGGCAGGGAGGCTTCGGGAAGGGAACCAAGGGACAGAACACGGGCCAGCCCTCTGCTGCCTGGGGACTTCTGCGGGGGCTTCAGGGGGGAAGTTTTCCCTGGGGTCAGATTGGGCCTGATAAACACTGCGTGCCAGACCCTGGTCGGTGGGGGAAGGGGGAGACAGAGGGCCCAGGACACTAGAGACGGCTCGGCTCGGTGAAAGCCCCAGCTTTCCAAACCACAGAGCAGGGACAGAAATATGCGAAGCATGCGACTCTCTTCAGAAGGCGCTGGCCCTGGGTCCTCCAACCCCCTGGACCGACTTCAGAGAAATTACCAGCCTTCCCACAAGCATTCTGCTGGGAACCTCGTTTTTCTTCTTTCAGACAAAAAGCAGATCTGCTGACAGATTAGGGAACAGGGGGCTGGGGTGAGGGGGCGGTTACCCGGGAGCATAAGCCTATCGGTGAAGCATTAAATCACCAGTTAATGAGGTGCTGCTATTCGTCAGTGATGAGAAACCTCTAGAACGCTGGGAAGGGCTTCGAGGCCTGGCTCCTCCCCCGGCTCCCGAGGAGCCGTCTGAGCTGTGGGAAGTCTTCCTTTGGCAGTGGTTCTCAGCTGATCCCCTCGAAGCGGGTGCTGTGATTATCCTCGTCGCATAGCTGGGGAAACCGAGGCACGGAGCAGCGTATCCCAGGTCACGTTCTCGTGAGTAATCGAGAGAGGACCAGGGTGCAGTCGACTGAGAGCCGGGACCCAGAGCTCCCACGCGCGTCTCCCACCTCTCACGAGATGCAGACGCTGCTTCCTGCTCCCCCAAGGTACCGGGCGACACTAAGGAGCGTGTCACTTACGACTGAAAACCACTCTCCGCACAGGACCGTGGGGCGTTTGCGACCGTATACAGTGGGAACAACAGATGCGACAGCAGTAATGTCACAGAGCGGGGAACCGAGGCCTAGAGAGGCTGTGGGGTTCGTGTTACAGGCGGAAGTGCGCCTCCCCCTCCCCCCCCCCACAGTTCATATGTTGAAATCGAATCCTCGGAACCTCAGGATGGGACCGTGTTCAGAGACAGGATCTTTGCGGTGGTCACTAAGTTAAAATGAGGTAGGAGGGGGGCCCTGATCCGGTATGACCGGCGCCCTTGTAGGAGGGGATTAGAACACAGACACACATGGAGGGGGAAAGGCCGTGTGAAGACACAGCAAGAAGGCAAGGAGAGGGGAACATGTTTCTGTTGGCTCAGCCCTGTGGGCGTGTTTGTTACAGCAGCCGAGCTGACTAATACATGCACTTTGCATCCAGTTCCCGCCATGAGCGAGTGGAGAAGGTAGGCCCTGCCTCTCCCCATGAGCCCGCTCCAGGTCTGGATGCCCAGCTTCCATGCCTCCCAGGTCACAGGGACGATGCTTCGAGTGTTCAGTTGCTCCCCGGGTGGGGTTACTGTTAGTTTAACTATTGTAAAATGTACCTACATATGCAAATGTGAGGTGTGACAGAGGGAGTGGGGTGGAGGGATCCCAGCCATCGATCTGGGCTTAAACCCTGACCGCTGCGTGACCTCGGGCAAGCTGCTTCAACTGACTGTGTCTAACTATCCTCTTCTGCAGTAGCGACAACAAGCATATCACAATCTTGGTGTTGGGCACAGTAAGATAAAATTATACTGCTAGATTCTGCTAGTACAGAGGGTGGCATACAGTCAGTGCTCAATAAATGCACAATGATGTCACCATCATCACCAACAGTGGGCAACGGGGGTGTGAGATCCCAGGAGCCGAGGGCCAGCTGCACCTGCATCCTCCTGCCCCAGAGCTGGCATGGAGGTTTGAGGGGCCGGGAGTCAGACAGTTGCCGGATAGACCAGAGGAGCAGGGAGGGGTTGACCAGCTGACAGGAATGTGGCTGAGCTCCCAGAGGGCCCCGCGCCCCTGAATGCACTAGCAGAGGAATGAAAAACAAGAGCTTGATCTTAAACAAACTTCTCGACTCAGA
>NW_011890490.1:7142-7438 GCF_000151845.1 Pteropus vampyrus
CTTTGGGGCCCCAGGGTGGGGGTCACTCTGACTCAGAGTTTCTCACATGTAAAATGAAAGGGCTGGACACCATGGCCTTTAGGTCCCTTCCAGCCTGATGTTCCTCAGGGGGAACCTCCACCCTCCGGGTCCCATGGGCTCCCTGCCTGAGGAGTCCTGCCAGGTTCCTGCCTGGGGCCTGGGGCTGCCCCATCTGGCTCCCCGCGGTCAGGAGGGGACAAGGACGTCACTCAGGCCAGCTCACTCTCCACTTTTGTAACTTTTATTCCCCACAGTCCTCAGTCCCGGCGGGGCAG
>NW_011890490.1:10636-11351 GCF_000151845.1 Pteropus vampyrus
GTTAGGACTTGTGACTTGGGAGAATTCTAGGGAATGGGAAAACCCAGCCCCTAATCCTACTGTGGGGAAAACTGGATATACACAGCCCTTTGCCGTGGGGAGTGACGCCCCTCATTTGCTCTCCCGCACACACTGGGCCACATCGTGTGATGGCAGCCACCTGCTGGCTCCTGTCCCCAGATTCCCACCGACTGGCCAGTGATGGAGCGTCCCCGTCAGCTTTTCCACAGTTGAACATCGAAGCGTCTTGAAAAATGGTAAAATATGACCTGCCTGGGTGGACACACCAGGCCCAAACCGACCTTACTCGATAGCTAAGTGCTCCCCCATCTGGTCGCAAAATCAAACTTCTAGTATTTCCGACGGCATTTTAGGTGGAAAATTCAGCAAGATTTTGAGATCAGAAACTTAAAGAGCTTTTCTTGCAGCAAAGAGAGGCCCCGAAAGGCCCGGGTCTCGCCGAGCGGGTCTGTCCCCTCGCCAGCCACACACACGGGAGCGGCTGGGTCTGCACGAGGCCCCGCTCTGTCTTAAAGACCCCGTGGCCCTGTCAGATCTTAACGCCGGGAGGGCCGTGCTCCCTGATGCTTGTGCCACGACCCCCCAGCCCCCGCCGCTCCGGCAAGAGGCTCCCCCCAAGGGAGAGAGGCCCACTCACCATCCCCACGGGCCGACAGGAGCCCATGTGGTCGTTGTGCCCGTTCCAGCGGAAGAA
>NW_011890490.1:14696-15087 GCF_000151845.1 Pteropus vampyrus
CGCCCCCGCTGGGCCAGGGCCACGCAGCGGGGTGGGGTGCGCCTCCCCGCTGCCCTTGGGGGGGGTCTCTACTCTGCTAGAGCCGCCCCTCCCCCGCCCCCCTCCCCAGCACGAAGCCGGCCCTGCCCTCGCCCTCCCTTTCCCACCTGGTTACTCTGAGGGCAAAGAAGACAGCCCTGGACCAGGCCCGGACCAGCCCCTGCCGCAGCCCTGGCTCAGCAAACAGCCTCCCACCTTAAACTTCCTGCCCCAACAGTCCCGGAACCGCGACCCCCTCCGCCCTCTGCCGGCAGCGTCTCCCGCCAGGTGGGCCGCAGCTCCAGGTCCCTCCTGCTCCTGCTCCTCACCCCTCCCACCTCCCCAGGGGAACACAGGGCGCACCCTTGATTCA
>NW_011890491.1:0-486 GCF_000151845.1 Pteropus vampyrus
TACTTAAATAATTAGAGAGAAAATGGGTGATCGTAATTCTACCAACTGCCTTCAATACAGAGGAAAATTTTATTCTTTGCCTTTGTTTTATTCAATAATCAATCAAACTTCTTTGAATTGTAATAATTTTAACTTGTAGCTATCATTTGGTTTAAACAAATGTAACATTTTCAAAGTCTCTGAAATTAAATGGGGAATTATATTAGGTATAAAAATAAAATTCAGTTCATTCTTTTAAGAAAGAAGGTGTTGCAATGGCGTTATTGAAAACCTGTGCTAACGACTATACAAAGTACAGGGCATACCCACAAAGTTTCACTGAATTCAGATGTCTTGAGGTAGGACCTCAAATACCCTAGAGAGGAAGTGTTGCTTAAAAGATTGAATTCTACCTCTCCTAAGATGAGTGAGGTTTTGTGGTGATTTGTACTCCATAAATGAGTTTATAAAAAGAGAAAGAAACGACATAGAGAGACAGAGAGAAAT
>NW_011890491.1:536-1130 GCF_000151845.1 Pteropus vampyrus
CTCCATAAATGAGTTTATAAAAAGAGAAAGAAACGACATAGAGAGACAGAGAGAAATGAGTCGTGTGATTATTTATTCCCTTACTAAAAACAGAAAATAACTTTGCAGGATGAGGTTAAATGGCTGAGTCTGACCATACCTGCATTTGCTCTATTCAAAATGCAGGATGCCCAGCTGCACAGGCAGAAGCAAATACACAAATCTTGTGTCGTTGTTGCTGCCGGGAAAGGATTCATTTCCTGCGTGTGACTCTGTTTCCAACCAGGGCTTTTGAGACTTCCTCCCACTTTCCCATTTCCAGACACTGAGCGCCTGGTTTGTGGAGGATGACTCTGCTTTCTCCCATGATTTGTGAAGTGTCTTGTACTTTGATTGCTCTTGCACTTTTTTGAGTTCAAGTTAAGGTTTGACCAAGCAATTCACATTTGCTAAAATTGCACTAAAAATAACGTCTCGATGTGTGAAATTAGAGACAAGAAAGCAAATGAAACAATAGTAATTTTTCTCTACCCAGATTACCACAGTATGCTCAGAGGATAGAAGTTTCCCTATGCCCTTACAGATTTTTAGATTTCTGCTCATTTGTATACTGAG
>NW_011890491.1:1902-2411 GCF_000151845.1 Pteropus vampyrus
CTCATAAACTAAGCAGGGTCGGGCCTGGTTAGTATTTCAATAGGGTACCACCTAGGAAGACCAGGTGCTGTAGGCATAAAAAATAGAAAATAAGGAATTGTAAGTTGACAAGGTCCTTGCAATCTGTGAGGTCAACCAAAGATTGCTTCACCTAAAAAAAAAAAAAAATTAAGTCATATGATAATTGGTGCAGAATATAAAAACCGTATTTCAAAGCCACCATTTTGAAAATCTACATTGTATAAAAACATATGTCTTTAATGCTTCCAAACAAAAAAGGCTTACGATTAATTTTAATGTTTGCAATTATGGTGCAACTTTCTTTCAAGAGGGCTTCAAAGAAAATGGGAGGTGGCTATTAAGTATTTTTAGTAAAACGTTGCCTTTGTGTTGTGGAGAACATGTAGAATATGCTCCTTAATGTAGTAAATATTTGAAAAGGTAGAGATGCTTAGTTATTGTAGCTAAAATAATTCTTAATCATAAATGATAAAATTCTTGTAATTTTT
>NW_011890491.1:2461-5651 GCF_000151845.1 Pteropus vampyrus
TTGAAAAGGTAGAGATGCTTAGTTATTGTAGCTAAAATAATTCTTAATCATAAATGATAAAATTCTTGTAATTTTTTCATATTTAATCTGAAGTTATTTACCAACTTATTTTGTTTAAAGTGTAATTTTTTCCTTTCTCTTCCCATCTCGCTTGCAAAACAGAAAAGTAGTTTTCAGCTAACAAATTGAGCAGGCATCTAATATTTTATATGCCTTTTGAGCTGTGTAACTTAATATTGGGATACTTGATAGTTTGTTTTATTATGTAACTGATAACATGGCGACGTGTTTTAATATTAGTTCAACTATATATTTATACTGTCTGGGGATGTGTGATTATAGATCTGTGGGAGAAACAATTTGTCAGTGTTCACCATGTTGTAAGAATCTAGTGGAAGAGCTTAAACATCTAAATAAATAATGAAATAAAAGCATATTTAAAAACATTTGAAATTTAAAATAGTTATACATTATGCTTCCTGGCAATTTACTCTTTATTTATGAACAACTGTCTTTTTTTTTCCCCCAAAGCAATACACGCATATCTTTTAAGTATTTATAATAGAGAAGGACTTCGTTTCAAAATTAACAATTCTTCCTCTTACTTGTCTTCAAACGGGTTGGCCCCAAAAGGCAACTAATTCTATTTCTGATATTACTACTTTTGTCAACTTTATCTGCAAAAGTATAGAGAGATGTTATATTATTTTCAAGCTGAGAATGAATCTTCGACTTCTTTTGTCTAACCAAACCAAGGTTCAGAAGTAGTATATTCTACCTAACCATTAGGGTTCCAGTCTTTTCTTAATTAAGTAATTGTTATTATTGAATGTTTTCCCTGAGGGCGTACAAGGATTATTGGATATTGCAAGAAGCAGTGGTGTCTGATGCTGTTAAACAGGATGGATGCTATCTCTGCCTAAGGGAGCTTGTCTCTAGGTAATAACAAGAAGAGCTAGAATATGCCTTGGGAGCAGGAAGTGCATGATGCTCTCTCACATAGAGACTGAGTTGTCTTCAGTTGCTTACTCGCTTCCGAGAATGATTCAAGATATCACTGAAGGAACCTGCTGATGAGAGCGTACATGAGTGTCACCCAATGCATTCTATCTGCTCACAGGATGTTTCCTTCAGATACGTAGGGCTTGGTGCGGCTGTTCTGACCTTCTTGTCTTCTTATACTCCTCCACCATTACACCATTAGTTTATTGGGCTTTCTCCCATGTCAGGGGAGTTTATCATAGTCTGAAGAATGGTGTACACATTTTCATGCATTTCTTTTTCTTTCAAACATGCGTTCCCGAAGAGCTCCTTTATATTAAAGTGACAAAAGAAGTTCGAATACTCATATTTCAAATGTGGAGATTCATTGTGTCGGGGCAACAAAGCTTTTAGTATTTTTAGAAGGAAAAGTAGGCTCCAGGAATAGAGAAGCAGAAATCTTCTTGGTACAACAGAAGTTCCAAAGTTTATGAGAGGGGTATGATAACTGCTGTAAGTGAGGACGAGAGGCAGGAGGTGTTTGATTATATATATACATATTTCTCATGACTTACATGGGCAAAACTTATCAATTCCTCACGAAGGTAACAAAAAGAATTAGATCGTTAAGTCAGGTTCACAAGCAGTATCAGAGATTTTACTCAGTTTCGAACTTTACTAATAATTTCAATGATACAATAATTGTAAGGTACAGACAAAATAAGACATGTCCAGCCCTGCAATGCAGCTCTCAGGTCCTTTCTTTCCATTTTAGGACACATCTGGTCCAGACTAATGGATTAATATATGAGATCCCTAAATGAAGTTTGTCGCTGCATCACATACGCACAAAAATAGAATCTTTGGGCATGATACATCACCATTTTGCACTCAGATGGCTATATGCTTTATGTGATATTCTCCAGGAAGCCATGCACCATAAAGCCATCGATTCCAGTCCTATCTTTACTTTCATTTTGTTTGTAAATAATATTAGACATTCTACTACACCCTGTCCAAAACATTCTATAGATAGAATTTTGAGCAGCAAAATCTGCTAGTGTTTATTTGTCAACAGCATTATTACAGGAGAATATTTTCAAGTCAGAATACTTTTTTCCCTTCTTCCTTAAAAGAAGAATAATTTGCAGGCTCATGCTAGCAATTTTCTTTCCACTCAGGGATGCATGCATTTTCAAAGCAATGGGATCAAAATCAATTTCTAATTGGTCCTATTGCAATGTATACTATCATAAGATTTTGCAACATTTTAGTTAGAAATTTCTAGACAAGGAAAATGTCTCACTGTTCATATCTTAAGTGGTCATTAACTTTTTCCTCGAGCTCTTTGCTTGAATGATCTTCTACTTATTGAAGTCATCACTTGCTTTGAACAAGGGGCAATAGTAAATAACAAGGAGGGGAGAAAAAGTGTGATCACCTGCAGTGGCCACCAGGGGAGTGGAGATCCTGCAGAGAGAGATGCATCTCCTGGAAGGATACCTAACTTTCCAAAAACAAGACTTAAGTAAATCTGAACATTTCAGTGGAATTTCAGTCTGGGTTTTCTCTGCAGCAGACCCTGAGAAAGGTTTTTGAGTGCAAAGTTTGTTGTGATGTGCATGAAACAAAGATTGGAAACAGTGTGAACACAGGAAAGAGAAAGCAGAACATAATAAAGACTGTCCTCTGGTTGTAGCTACTAGAAGAGGAGACTGGGGCTAACGCTGTTCAGGGATTTTGGTATATGGGACAAGCCCCAATGTGCTGAATTGCCAGACGTCAGGACAGAGGTTGCTGGACTAGGTGAATCCTGGGACTCATTGAAGCCCATGCAGGAGAGAGTTTCTGAGCACATCTGGGGTGCCATGTGTGAGAGCAGCAAGGCCTCGGCAGTTTTAGGAGAAAAAAGTCTGCAAATACAGAGCCGTAGACAGTGATTGGCTAGAGATCAGCCAGTATCCTGAGAGATTGGAGTCGGGTGATGATAACCTCTGCTCCAAGTGGAGATAAGTCGCAGAGAGCCTGGCGCGAGAACGACTCAACTGCCTATGTACAAGAAAGAATCCAGTCAACTAGGGTTCGCAGAAAGAATTAAAGAAGGGGTATGTATGCATTCACACACACATACACATACATGTAGATACACATACACACATTTATACATGTATTATATATATTTTATGTATATATATACCTTTTATGTATA
>NW_011890491.1:6147-6847 GCF_000151845.1 Pteropus vampyrus
AATAAGTGTCCACAGTCATGTTCAAAGGACTTGAAAGGAAAAAACGTTGGAGAATACAATGTTGGAAGTTGTTAAGGCTCACTGTAGTGTGGGTTAGACCCCCTAGGTAGTCGTAGAGCTCAGGTGTGTATGTGAGTGTGTATGTGTGTGTACATGGAATAGTAATGAGGCACTATAGTGTGGGCTTAGACCACCTAAAGTAGTCGTCGAGCACAGGTGTGTGTGTATTCATGTGTGTGTGCACGTCTGTGTGTGTGTACATGGAATAGTAATGGGAAGTCACTGTGGTTCTACTTTTTGAACCTTCCCTTCCACACATGAGTTAACGAGGCAGCCATCAAAAGCACAGAGTGAGAGGTGGAAATATCAACCAATCTGTTCTGAAAAATCAAAATTAAGAAAACACAGACACACAGAGACATAGGCTTGATTTGAACTATAATGTGTGTGTGCTCTGGAGAAAGACCACTGGGGTTTCAAAAATAGTGATCTTGTTCAAGTATTCGGCTCTGCTTTAGTTTTCTCATGAGTAGAATGAGTATATTTACGTATCTTCATTATTAAGCCATTTCAGAAATAAACAAGCTAATATAGGCCAAGTGCTGTCATCTGTGTTTAGCACAAGGTAAATTATAAATTTTTCTGATTATAAAAAGAGAAAAAGTCTGTGTGAAATTTTATTACACCAAATAAATTTAAG
>NW_011890492.1:0-546 GCF_000151845.1 Pteropus vampyrus
AGGCCTTCTCTGTAGATTCTTCCTTTTATTCTTTCTGTGACCCATCTTGCATTATTTATATAAAGCCTGTGATAATGAGTTCGAATATTAGGACGCTCTAACTGAATCACTCACTCCAAAGCAGGCTCTGAATAAAGACGAAGATCACATTTTTTCTTACAGACAACCATCATCGAATGCATTGCAATTAGAGGAAAATCCTCACAAGAATGTAACTGGAGAAAACATACCAGATTTCGAGATTAACTATAAAGCTATAATTATTAAGGCCATGTGTGGGGAGAAGCATCGATAAATGCACGAATAGAGGGCCCAAAATAAGTCATCATTTCCACAGCCGATTGATTTCCACTCCAGTCTTTCCCACCCACAGTCCTAGAACTGCTGGCTCTCTACATACAAAAAAGAGCATCGTCTCTTATTTTACATCATACTCAAACTTAATTTAACATGGCGGATACACCTAAATATAAATGTAAAACTATAAAGCTTCTAGAAGAAAATATCGACAAACACGTGTACTCCACACCTGGACATATTATTCAT
>NW_011890492.1:2576-3554 GCF_000151845.1 Pteropus vampyrus
GATAAACAATGTTAATATCAGAACAGATCCGTAAAATTCTATTGCTAGCTTCTGTTTTTCCTCTGTAGACACGTATTGAACAACAAACAACAGATATTTCGATTCGTTGTAACTTACGACCGAATATTTTTAAGAATATCTGTAAATTTCAAAAGAAATATATGGTTGCAAATAGTTTTTTAAGATACAAACATTGAATTTTATTGAATGCCAATTTGAAAAGTGTATTCTCACCCACACACTGAGGAAGTTGGGTCCACATTCCCCTAACACACGTAACTGAGCTGCGTCCAATCATTACAAATGTTTCTGTGCAACTGAACTCTACCGATTCTCCATGATGATAGGGAGGGGCAGATGACACCGCATAGCCATTGGCAAGTACTGGCACAGTGCCACATGTACTGTCCTCCTCTGCAAAAATGTCACAGACACATGTTCATCTCTGAAACACAATTCATGAGATATATGAATATAAATGCAAGGTTGACTTAAGTCTAAGTATTAAGCTTTTGGATACATTACCAACACAGATGGGCAAGTCTGTCCATTGACCATCAACGCACTGAATGTGGTTAGAACCCTTCATCAGAAACCGAGGATTGCAGACATAGCCCACCACTTCGCCGTGTGCATATTCTTCTCTAGGTGTGTTTTTAGCTTCCCCATTGAGGAGCGAAGGACGTGGGCCACAAGACTGGACTTCCCCTGTGGTAGAAATACTGCATAATTGATGGTGAAATTTTTTAATTTACAGCTTAATATCCAGTAAAATGAAGATATTTTTTCCTTTAATTAATTTGTTATTTATTATCTAACTTATTATAGCATTGGGTTTTTTTTTAGGCAAGGCAACCTTTAGTTGACCTCACAGATTGCAAGAACCTTGTCAGCTCTCAGTCCTCTATTTTATATTTTTTACGCCTACAGCACCTGTCTTCCTAGGGGGTCTCCCATCCAAGTACTAACCAGGCCCGA
>NW_011890492.1:4284-5098 GCF_000151845.1 Pteropus vampyrus
GGATATTTGACAAAAACTCAAATATCAGCCAATCAGGTGCAATTTTCTCCTACATGGTTAAGGAGAGTTCTTTGAAACGAACACTAAACTCTTATTTGTTCAGTTCTTGGAAACCTTATTCGTGCTGGCACATCCCTACCAATGTGTTCACAGAGTCATCCGTTTTATGAAAATTTCAACAGAAAGCCAGCCACATTGGCCACGTCGGTTTCTACTGTCTGTCTGTGTCACTCCAACTCCCTCTCTTTCACGTTTTCCTGTCATGTATAGTGACATCGGAAAGGCCATGAGAATCATACATTATTTTGCATTCTTTTTTAAAGGAGGCCGCTCAAAATGGTAGAAGCTTCGGGCTTCGTACAAACCGGATCTAGCTCTAATTAATTCCTCGCCCCTGAAACCTCGGTGTCATCTTAAACTCATTTTCACTTAGAATAAAATCCAAACCCTTTATGATCCAACTCTTGCTGACACTTCGAACGTCATCTGTCTCTCTTCCATCACCAATTCCGACTCCAAGCTTTACGGTCTCAAAATATTTTTAAATAGGTCAAGTTCTTTGCTATGTCGCTCTTACGCACGCTCCTCTCTCTATCCAGAATGGTTTTCGAACTCTCTATGCAGAGATGCCTTCCTATAAGAAACAGAACCCTCGATCTCCTCCTATTTGTTAAGTCCCTGATTCTTTGTTTATTTTAACACAGTTACCTAAAAATATATTAGAAATATTTTTATCATCGGGTTCATCGTTTGGTTTAATTATTTTGTTTTCATACTGGAATGAAAGTTCTTGAAAGGCAGAATTCTGTATTTT
>NW_011890492.1:7223-8718 GCF_000151845.1 Pteropus vampyrus
CATTTAGAATAACTAAAAAAGGATGCTTTTCTCACAAATCTATGATGTGTGTGGACCGTAGAAAACTCAGCCTCAATGTACTGGGATAAACAGATGATCCTCTTTGAGCTTCAAAACAGCCTCTCCTCCCTGTTCGCATTAGATGGTTTCAATCATTGTTCCTTTACAGTGACTCTACGGAACTCAAATTTGTTTAAGAAAATAAAACGCTTCAAATAGATTTGGGGAATTTTGGTAATCCCGAAAGAAAAAGAATACCTGAGGAAAAGTACTTACCGCGACATGTGGCTGTGTCAGACCAACCATTGTTACCACATTGTATGCTACCTCTGGTGTGTCCATCTCCATTTTTATATCCATCGTGGCATTCATAGACCAAGTTGTCATTGACCTTAAACCACGTGGCATCACCTGTGGCTCTGGCATTCTCAAATATTGGCATGTCACAAGACTCTAATGCATAATAGAATTGAGGATTTCATTTCTAACATTATCGAAAGTACAATCTAATCGAGTAAGGAAAAATCTCTATCAATTAGAATGTACTAAGAAATTACATGATATAAAAAATAGCTAAGACTACCAGTAATGAATCTTTGTCTTAAAATAGTTACTCAAAATGGAAAAGTATGTTTGTATAAAGCTCCATTCTTATCACTTAACTCTAAAAACATATTTTAAGAACATTTTTCTCAATGCAATTATACTTATGTATTCATTCCATGCTAGCAATAAAATAGGCCATCATAGATGTCATAATTTTGTTTAGTAAAACAGAGAAGCATTCCATGAATTCAGATACCAAACTTATTAGCACTTGTGACATATGTGCCAGAGAAAAGTGGATCAGTTGCACAAAAAGATTGATTTTCAACAACGAGAGTGAATTTTTAAACATTCTTAAAATTCTACTTCTGAACTAAATTTTAAAATTTACATGCTAACTTTTCCAAATATTTTCATAATGGCTGTGTATTCTTTTATACTTATTGAGATTGAATATAGAGGTATTTCGACATTTATAATAAGTATAAGAAAATAAAGTGCTAAACGATAGTCTCAATTCATACTAACACTAAACTTATGTGATGGTAATAAAAGTTTCAATAATTTATCTCAATTTTATAATGTGGTATGTAGCTGGCTAGCATAAAGCTTTAAAAAATAAAGCAAAACTATCCTAGTAAAAATAAGAACAATAGAGACCTTTTCTCTTCCCTAATAAGAGTGTTATAATGAATAAATGATCACGATTTAATATAAAATGAGTTTTATGAGGGGGAACCGTTAGCATTTTTTTCTTTGGCTAGTGCTCATCGTAAGTATAAAAATTGAAAAAAAATGAAATGAAAACGATATAAGTAGATAATTTAAATATCCACTTCACTTAAAGTGAATCAAAAATCTCACTGCGTGGCTTTGGGATAAATAAGATACACTGAGCGAATTATCTTAGAAGATCTTCATAAACATCGAGGGAGTTGGGACAAGGGTC
>NW_011890493.1:0-1322 GCF_000151845.1 Pteropus vampyrus
AGGCAGCCTTTACTCCAGAGCTTTTACTTTTAATCGCCCCTGATAAAAGCTGTTAATAGTTGAGAAAGAGTATAGGTGGATACATAAGAGAAAACATCTATTATTTCTGCAAAAGGCCAAAAAAACAAAACGACCAAGAGCTACTTTAAATCTAATCTGGAATCAAAAGTTCAGATATAAAATTATAGATATAAAAATCTGATGACAATATAAAAAAGTATTAATTAATTCCTTAGAATTTAGAAATGAACATCATCAGGAAACACAGAAGAAGGCATGCAAATTTTTTTTCTTTTTTTGGCATTAGAACTAAATCATGAGGAAAAAAAATTTATGGATTAGATTTTTCCATTTAAAATGTAAGTATTTTGGTTTAATGGAATTGGAGGAAATGGTTATACATACTTGTTATCTGAATTACCTATTTTATTAAAAACAATGAAAAAGTTGGTACAAGACAAATGTTAATATTCAGAAATATTTTTTTAAATAGATATTGAGAGGCAACTTTCTAGTTTTGAATGTGGAAATATATTTTCTGACTGCATCATTCAATGAGTTGATCTCATGTGATGTCTGACATGGTTATATGGAGACAAGATCAGTGGACGATCAAGAGAGAATTCTGAGGAAAAACAAATATTGAGGAAATTAGCAGAAGTGAGAGACCCAACAACAGAGAGTGAGAACCAGTAGACAGAAGGAAAAACTAGCCCAGGATAATATTTACAAAAAGAGTAGTGAGCAGTGAAAAATGCTGCACAGAAGTTTAGTGAGTGGGCAACAACAAGTTATTTGATTTGGAGTCTGGGTGATTATTAATGTCTTTGGTGAAAGCATGTTTGGTAAAAAGCAAAGTTATATAGGATTTTGTATTATCTGTTACCACATAACAAGATACACTATAGCTGAATAGCATACATCGACCATTTTATTTTTCTCATGATCTTGTGGGCCAGGAATTCTTCTGAGTGATCGTCTCTGATATACCAAAAGGGCATCAGCTGGGGTGCCTGGGTGAAGAAGGTCCACTTCCAAGATAGCTTCTTCACTCACATGATGTCTGGTGCCTCAGTGTTCTTCAGTCTCTCTCCCTCTCCCTCTCTCTGTCTCTCTATCTCTCTGTCTCTCTGTCTCTCTCCTCCACTTCTTCTCCCCTCTTCATAGCTCTGCATCTTCCAGCATCTTCTCATGGCATAGAGATCCCTGGGCGACTACACTTTTTACATAGAGGACTGCTACCAAAAGGCAGAAAGCAGAAGCTGACAGGCCAATAAAAGGCTATGCTGAGAATTGGCACAGAGTCATTTCTACCATATTCT
>NW_011890493.1:2973-3495 GCF_000151845.1 Pteropus vampyrus
CTTAATATAAACATTAATCAAATAATCCTATTTGTAGCTCTCATCTATTAATACAGAAAATTACATCAAGAGGTGTGTAAGAGAGAGTAATTATCTTCCTGATGTCAACTTTCAAGGTTAGCAAGTTTCCCAGAACATTCTATTTACCTTTATTACCTCCTATGGCTAGAGAACCAAAAAAAAATCCAACTTCTACTTAAAACTGAAACTTCTTTTGGGGTAATAATCTTCAAGTTGGCTACCTAATATGTAAAAAATATATTGTTGAGTTTTTAAATTTGCTTTAAACCTACCTTAGTTGTTTCTGGGGCAGGGACTGATAATGAAGGCTCCTTTTGAGATTTTTATGATACGATGTTATTTCAATTCTGTATCCTTGACTTCATTGCTTTTCAAAAGTATAGAAAGTAAAAGGAATCTAACCCCTTTAAGAAGTGGGGCAGCATTTCCTTCAAATTTGGCATCAAATGGATGGCACCTCATTCCCTTCCACTAACTCGGCTATGCTTCTAGCTTCTGCTC
>NW_011890493.1:7405-9515 GCF_000151845.1 Pteropus vampyrus
TTTACTATCTACACCTTTGCAAGAAAAGTTTGCCAATCCCTGCTCTAAATCCTTATGTGGGTGCTATCCTAATCATCCTGCTCTACTGGCCCTATCTGAACCTTTGTACACAGTCTCATCTCTGGAAAATGTACATCTCTATCTTACTGTACTGTGACCTTTTAAAGAATCGTGTGTGTGTGTGTGTGTGTGTGTGTGTGTGTGTGTGTGTTGTTATCCAGCTCCTTAAATAATTGCATAAGATACATAAGCCCTGGTTTTATTTATTCCCTAAGCTATCCAAAAGCATTTTTTTTTTGTACTTTTAAATTTATTTTGGCTCATAGAAATATAACTGTGTAGGCACCTGGTGGATTTTTGGAAAATGACATTTGGACATTCCCTTCAGCCCTTTGGTCAATGATTTTTTTATACAGTTGATGACTTTAGAATGTCACCACAAGCTATGTGAACACATCTGGATTTGGTCAAACGGCATAATTATGTCCTTGCTAAACACATACAAGCATCTGTCATGACTGTGTATCTTATTAAATTCTAAGTAATACTGGTCTTGTTAAATGCATGTACATGTAAGTAAATTATTAGGCTCTATCTCATTTATCTGATAATTAATTTTATATGGATTTTTTTCCTATCTATGAACCCACAAAACAGAGTAAATACAAAAAGGAAATCTACTGGCACAAATAGGCTATTCTACAATATGAATTTAGCAACTTTAATATTCTTCTTATGTTTTTAATTGTGTGTTATTAGGAGCATTGTTTTTAACTCAGGACATGGCTGTAATGAAGAGTTTTCATGTGTATAATTCAAATTGCACCAAAATAAAAACATAATTTCCAGCATGATATAATTTACTGTTCTGCCATCAAAGGCACATTCTTTGGAGATTAACTCTCATATAATAAAATCTCACATTCCAAAAATAATTAGCCAGAAATGTAGGAGTACACTTCAAAGTGAAAAGAACAATTAAAATGTATTGAAATAATTCTGTTTGACAAAATGTTACCAGAAAAAACATTTAAGCAGATTCAGAAAGTACAGGCAAGCAGTATTATATGTAGCATTACATAAAACAAAGATAGAGTGGGGCAGTCCAAAAGCCCCTGTACTGGGCAACAAAGTACCTGATTTCCCTTTTCATCTGTGCACTAACTTGCTCTTCAACATTTACTCATTGTAGGTATCTGCTTCGTTATAAAAAAGCTAAAACACAAACGAACATAAACTTGTGGGTTGAACTAGGTGATTTTATGGAGTCTGTCCAGCTCTCTCAAATTTAAAATCCTAGTTATACAATTTACTGATAATTCTGTTACAATCAATATGGGAATAATCATGTAAGCTTAGTCTGCAACGAAAATTCTCACTACATAGTTTTGTCTAATAGTGAGTGAGAATATTATGCCCTGTCTGAAGATTTCTGATTGAATTCTGCCTAGTACTGAGCACTCTGAGACATTAATAAATTTATCTTGATGTTTTGTTTCTGTTTGTGCTCCAGTAAAATAAAACTATATCTTCCAGTGACTCACCTGATAATTCAGGTATGCCGAACATAATGCACTTATTGATGATCTTTGCATACCTGCACTCCATAGAGTACCAAACTTAAGTAGAATTTAAATATTTACGTGTCTACTCTAAGTAGAAGAAACTGCAACATTAAAAAATGAAGCTCTCCATAAATTCCCAGAACCATTGCTAATTGTCAGTACTTTGATGCAATACTTGTACAGGGGTTTCCCATAACTATTGTCAAGAAAATTAAGTTTGGAAAATAGGCAAAGGAAATACTTGCAAAGGGGATGAAACATTAAAAGACAATTGATTACTATCTCTCAGAAAGGAAATAAGATATTCACTATTTCTTGAGGAGAATACTATCTTCTCTGATAATTAAACTGGTTATTGGGAACTAGAGAAAAATAACAGATAGCAGGCTTATGTTGCATGCACATAACCCTAGATATATCTCCAGTTTCATCACATCTCAAAGGGAATTTTTCACAGAGCAAAACTTACATTCAAAATTCTGAAAAGGAGAAAGAGAAATACTTCTTAAGAGAAACTAGTGAGTCCACCAACTCGGAAAGCAGCT
>NW_011890493.1:9565-12206 GCF_000151845.1 Pteropus vampyrus
TCCAGCTCTCTCAAATTTAAAATCCTAGTTATACAATTTACTGATAATTCTGTTACAATCAATATGGGAATAATCATGTAAGCTTAGTCTGCAACGAAAATTCTCACTACATAGTTTTGTCTAATAGTGAGTGAGAATATTATGCCCTGTCTGAAGATTTCTGATTGAATTCTGCCTAGTACTGAGCACTCTGAGACATTAATAAATTTATCTTGATGTTTTGTTTCTGTTTGTGCTCCAGTAAAATAAAACTATATCTTCCAGTGACTCACCTGATAATTCAGGTATGCCGAACATAATGCACTTATTGATGATCTTTGCATACCTGCACTCCATAGAGTACCAAACTTAAGTAGAATTTAAATATTTACGTGTCTACTCTAAGTAGAAGAAACTGCAACATTAAAAAATGAAGCTCTCCATAAATTCCCAGAACCATTGCTAATTGTCAGTACTTTGATGCAATACTTGTACAGGGGTTTCCCATAACTATTGTCAAGAAAATTAAGTTTGGAAAATAGGCAAAGGAAATACTTGCAAAGGGGATGAAACATTAAAAGACAATTGATTACTATCTCTCAGAAAGGAAATAAGATATTCACTATTTCTTGAGGAGAATACTATCTTCTCTGATAATTAAACTGGTTATTGGGAACTAGAGAAAAATAACAGATAGCAGGCTTATGTTGCATGCACATAACCCTAGATATATTTCCAGTTTCATCACATCTCAAAGGGAATTTTTCACAGAGCAAAACTTACATTCAAAATTCTGAAAAGGAGAAAGAGAAATACTTCTTAAGAGAAACTAGTGAGTCCACCAACTCGGAAAGCAGCTTGCATAAGTGCCCCTTTTAACAAAGACTCAAGGCAATGGATCTCTGGTTATAATATCTCAAGAGGAAAAAGAGAAACTAAACATCTTTGTCTGAGGCAAGAGTGTTTTGTTGGATGGTATATGATTAATCATGTCTATATTAAAATACACTGAAAAGCAGTTTGAGTTGTGTTACGAAACGATATTTTTAAAACTATTTTTTAGAGCAGTTTTAGATTCATAGCAAAATTGAGAGTGGGGTACAGGGTTTTCCCATTTACCCACTGCCACCATACATGCATAACCTCCTCCAATATCAACATCCCCCTGCCAGAGTAATATATTTGTTACAGTTGATGAGCCTACGTTGACACTGTCATAATTACCCAAATTCAGTAGTTTACCTTAGGATTCACTTTTGGTGGTGTACTTTCTATCAATTAGGACAAATGCATAATGACATGTATCCATCGTTACAGTATCATACAAAGTATTTAACTGCCCTAAAAATCCTCTGTGTTCTACCTATTCATCTTTCCCCTGCTTCCCCACCTGGGTACTTCCTCTCTTTTTACTGTCTCCAGAGATTTGTCTTTTCCAGAATGTCATATAATTGGAATCATATTGTAGGTAATCTTCTCAGACTTGCTTCTTTCAGTGAGTAATATGTATTTAAGTTTCTTTTGTGTCTTTTCATGGCTTGATAGCTCATTTCTATTTTAGCACTGAATAATATTCCATTGTCTGGATGTACCAGTTTATTTATCTATTCACCTACCGAAGGACATTTTGGTTGCTTCCAAGTTTTTCAATGATGAATAAAGCTGCTATAAGCATCCTTGGGCAAGCATTTCTATGGACTGAAACAATATTTTGACCAAATGTTGAAGTTACAACCTGTCCTTCTCAGATGCTTAATTCATCTGGATTATCTGATTCTCAGCATAAGGCATTCATTTCAAATAAAATTGAGTTGACAATATTGTTGTGGGTTGAATGTGTCCACCAAAATGTTGAAGTCCTAACTTCTGGTACCTGTGAATATGAACTTATTTATAAATGGAGTATTTGGAAGTCTAATCTTATTGCAATGGGGTCATATTCTATTAGGGTAGAAACTAATCTAATATCACTAGTATCTTTACAAGAAGAGAAAACAGACACACAGTCCTGGACACATTAGGTAGAATACCATGTGAAGATGGAAAAAGAGTAGAGTTATACAGTTGCAAACTAAAAAATAACAAGGATTATAGGCTAAAAGCTAGAAAAAGGCAAGGAAAGATTCTATGCAGAGTTTCAGATGAATCATGGCTTTGCTGAGCTTACACCCTTCAGACTTACAAGTTCTAAACTGTGAGAGAATAGATTTATATTGTTTTAAGCCACCCAGTTTTTACTATTTTGTTATGACAGACATAAGAAGCTAATAAAAATATAAAAATTAAGTTAAATAAATTCAAATTATATAGGAATTTTTTCAATAATGACTACCTTGAGTACAGAGAACTAAGGTGACATATTTGAAGTAAATAACATTTTCATTAAATAACCCTTGAGAGTGATTTCTTCAATCTTATTTTTTTTCCCCCCACACAAGATAAAGAGTCGGTTTCCATGAATGAGACTATATAGCAATCTACACTGCAAATAATCAGCCTGATTTTTTTCTCTCTAATATGTGTATTGATAAGTCTCAGGTTAAGTCCAGGCTCTCATGTATTGTCTTTCAAAAACCTGAAATAAGACGGGTTTCACAGTTGAATATATTTAGGCATTTCTTTCAGATTGGTTTTGTCTGCATTATGGAAAACATTAGTATAA
>NW_011890493.1:13026-15123 GCF_000151845.1 Pteropus vampyrus
AATTCGTACTTCTTTAACCCTTCTCCCCATTCTCCCAGGCCCTCAACCCCGCTCCCCTCTGTCCATCACCAAATTGTCCAATATATTTGCGAGCCTGTTTGTTCTTTTTATTCCTTAAATTCCACATATAAGTGAAATCATATAGTGTTTATCTTTCTCTGTCTGACTTAAATACCTTTTAGGTTCATCAAAGCAATATCTTTTCCCATTCCTTTTCTTTTCATATGTAGGAGTCTTGTTTTTTATCCTTTCAGCCATTCTATCTTTTGGTTGGAGCACTTAATTCTTTTCCATTTAAGGTACTTATTGATAGGAATGTAGTGGTTACCATTCTTTATTCCTGTTTTCGATACATGTTTTTTCTTCTTAAAGAAGTCCCTCCAACATTTCCTGTAATTCTGGCTTGGTGGCGATAAATTCCTTTAGTTTATTTTTGTCTGGGAAGCTCTTTATGTGTCCTTCAACTCTAAATGTTAGCTTTGCTGGATAAATTATTCTTGGTTGTATATCCTGGTGGGTCTTTATTTGGTAGAATATTTTTTGCCACGCCCTTCCGTCCTGCATAGTTTCTTTTGAGAAATCAGCTGCCAGTCATATGGGTGTTCCTTTATATGTAATTATTTGTTTTTCTCTTACTGCTTTTAATATTTTTCTTTGTATTTAAGCTTTGGCATTTTAATTATGATGTGTCTTGGTGTAGGCCTCTTTGGATCCCTGAGTTTTGGAATTCTCTAAGCTTCCTGGGGTTTTATGTCCATTTCTTTCACCAGGTTAGGGAAGTTTTCCATAATCATTTCTTCAAATAGCTGTTCAACATTGATTTTCTTCACTTATGACGATCAGAAGAATATTTGGGGCCTTAATAGTGTCCCATATCCTCCTTAAATTATTTTTATAGTTTTGGCATCTTTTTTCTTGCCATTCTGTTTGAGTGTCCTGATTGGCTTTCCTGTCCTCCAGATAGGGCATGTGATCCTCTTCTTTATTCACTTTGTTTATTCCTTCGTTTATTCCATTTAATATACTTCTCATCTCAGATAGTGTGTTCTCCACTTCAGACTGGTTACCTTTTATAATTTCTGTTTCCAATTTTATTTATTTGTTAGAGTTTTCTACATTTCCCAAAAGTTCTTTGAGCATCTTTATAACTAGTGTTTTGAACTCTGCATCTGTTAGATTACTTGACTCCATTATATCTGGATCTCTGTTCTGTTCTCTCATATGGTTTCCGCTTCTTTGTCTTCCCATTTTGGCTGCCTTTCCATGTCTGATTATATGTACTAAGCAAAGCTCCTAAGTCTCCCGGTCTTATTAGTGTGGATTTGTGAAGTAGGTGTCCAGTGGCCCAGTCCTGAGAGGGGTTCAGCTGCAGGCCAAATATAGCCTAAGCCTCTACCCCTCTGGAGCCACCTGTTAAGATTCAGCAAGCAATCCACAGATGCTGTGCTTATAGTTGCCTCAAAAGGCCACACCAGAAACTGAGGCCAGCTGCCTCCACTAGTGTGAGTCTCAGCAAGAAGCACCTGACTTGCTGAGGATACACCTGGATGTGGCTTGGGTGAGGCCCGAGTTGTGGTAGGCGGGGTTTCAGGGACTCCTCTGGGCGGAGCGACCTTTGTTATCCAGTTTGATGACATCACAGCTATGGCGGCGCTGTGTCCAGCACACTGGTATAGGGGAGGGCTCAACAGGGAACAATGGATACCGCTTGCACTCCTGTACTGAGCAAGTCTCACCCCGGCCCTCACTTTGACAATGTCTTCCTGTAAGTCCCTGGTGCCCCCTGAGTGCAGCCAAATGGGCACTGGTGCTCAGAGCAAGCAGGTCTCTCACCGTGAAAATCCACTCGGGGATGCAGCCCCTTTAAGAGGCATCTGCCGCTGCCACTGCTGCAGCCTCTGTCTCACTCAGCTGCTCAGGACTAAGCAGCTCTGTCTCCTCGCTTCGTCTCCTCGCTCCGTCCTACCTTCTGCTGTTGTAGGGTGCTTTCTTGGATTTCTCTGTAGTTTTGTGGCTTGTTTATCTAGATCCCAGACAATTTTTCCTTGCTGTTGCTCCTTGTTTCCGTCACAATTTTGATTTGGATGCCAGAGAGAT
>NW_011890494.1:0-1665 GCF_000151845.1 Pteropus vampyrus
GCCTTGCTTATTTTTTGTCATCAGAAAAAGTAATTTTTCTCAATAGATTTTCTAGATCAGCAGCTGGCAGGTTTTTTTTTTTTTCTGCAAGGGGCCAGAGAGTAAATATTTTCGGCTTCGCATGTCTCTGTCACAGCTACTCAACTCTGCTGACGTCACACAAAAGCAGCCACAGAAAATACATGCACAGAACAGTATGGCTGTGTTCCAAACACCTTGACTTATGGACACCGAAATGTGAAGTTCATGCGGTGTTCGCTCATCACAAAATATGACTCCTTTTTTTTTTTTTTTTTTAACTTGAACCACATTCGAGAGGGAATCTCTGAAAATTTTAAACACTATTTACATTTTCAGAGCGAGCCAATCCTGTTTTCTTAGGAAATGTGGGTAGGTGACATGGCATAGAAGCCCTGGCCCTGTCCTCTTGCTGTGTCTCTTCAGATGAGGTACTTCTCTGGGCCCGTTCTGTCTGCTGTGAAATGAGGATAACAAGGAGAAGTACTCAGCGCATTGCAGAAGGGTGGCCTTGCTGGTTACTCGGGACGGAATCCAGTGTGATCCGCCGCAGAGTGCCAGTGCCCAGGCTGGGCCAGCTGTTAAATTCTCTGGCTGTAACCTATGATGATAATGTCCCCTGCACAGAGGTGTTCTAGACACGATCCCCAGCGTTGGCTTAGTATATAGTCATCGACCTTTCTCCTCCTGCGGAAGCGGCTCTGGGAATTTTTGACTTAAGACAGATGCTTGGCCTCTCCATTCAGCAGCACCCCGCCCAACCTGGAGGACTTTTGTGTTAGTCTGCCTAAATTTTATCGTTTTCTGTTCTCCCAGCAGCCACACAGAATGTGAGCTGCTTGCCTTCAAGTCAGACTCCTCCATCGACTCTGCCTTGCTCTTTCTAATTAGCAGCCTAAATATAACTCAAGTGAGAGGTGGAAAACCCTGCATTAGACCCTCAGCTGGGCTCTTAAGAGTGAGCTTTCTGTGACGTAAGGACCAAGAACATGGGCTTAGGGGCCAGACAGTCTGGTGGAACCTTAGCTTACCACTTGGGAGATGTGTGTCTCGGGATGTGTCACCCTCCCTGTTTCTACGTTTCCTTGTCTATAAAATGGGAAAGAGAACCACACAGAGTTGCTGTGAGGATTAAATGAATGAATTCATGTGAGAACGTTTGTATGTGGAAGCTAAAGAATAGACTAAACAAACAGAAACAGACTCATAGATACAGAGAACAAACTGTTGATGGCCAAATGGGAGGGGTTGGGGTTTGGGCATAAAAGGTGAAGAGATTAAGAAGCACAAATTCGTAGTTACAAAATAATGAGTCACAGGGATGTAAAGTACAGCATGGAATATAGTCAATATTATTGTCATAACTATGTACAGCGCCAGATGGGTACTAGACTTATCAGATCACTTTGTAAATTATATAAATGTCTACTATGCTGTATACTTGAAACTAATATAATATTGAATGTCAACAATAAATGGAAAAAAAAACAACAGTACAGGCACAGAGTAAGCACTATGTGTTCACTATCATTATTTTTGATTTTCACTTAGTGAATATATTTTTGCTTGGTTCTAATACTTGGTAAATATCATTGAGTTTCCTAGATATATGACCACTAAATAAGTTACATATTAAATGACAGATTT
>NW_011890494.1:3720-5110 GCF_000151845.1 Pteropus vampyrus
CAAAGTGGGTTCTTTTCTCACTGACTGGTGAGAAATTCTTTACATATTCCAGGCACTCATTTTTTGTTGACACGAGTTGCAAGTATCTTTTCCTGCTCTGTGACATTTTCACTAGAATATTTTTCTAAAAATTGTTATATCCTTGGCATATTTTTTTCTCTCTCTCTCTTTTTTTTTTTTTTTTTGGTAGGGCAAAGTGGGTTCTTTTCTCACTGACTGGTGAGAAATTCTTTACATATTCCAGGCACTCATTTTTTGTTGACACGAGTTGCAAGTATCTTTTCCTGTTCTGTGACATTTTCACTAGAATATTTTTATGAAAGAAAATCAAGATGTGGGGAAGAGCAGTTCAGCCTTTAAGAAAAGCATCTGTGAAAGGGTCTGTTTATTCTGCTTCTGAGACTGATCCGTGGTGGTAGCAGGATGGTTCCAGTTCCCATTTATCATGGTCCTATCAGCCCCGGGCTTTTTTCTTTTTACTTTCTGAGTGTTTGTTTTGCCTTCTTAGAGTATTATCGCCTTTGGGAAAATGCCTTTGTTCTTGCTTTGCTCACTAGTTTGGGACCTCAGAAGTGAGTCGCTGATGCTATCACCCCTGCCACAGGTAAACGGGAGCCTGGCCACTTCCAGTTCAGAGTGTCTTAAGTTCCTGTGACCTGTAAACACTCACCTGTGCCTGCCAACACCCACCAGCACATGGGCGATTAGCTGCCATCCTCCCGAAGTGGAGACATGTCTTTCTTGACACAAAAACAAGCCATGCTCATTATAAATCCCACTAAAAAGCGTAATTCTACCCACCAGAGACAAATACTGTTAGTACTCTGATATGTGTCCTGCTAATGTTTTTCTAATGCATGTGTGACAGTGTGAGTATCGTATAATAACAAAAGTGATCGTAAAGTGCACATTATTTTAGATTGTACGTTTTTCACTTAATGTCTTGGAAATCTCTTTCTAGGCTAATGGATATATTTCTACAGTGTCAGCTTTCATAAGAGCTGCATGGTTTTCCTTTGCAAGTTGAATATTTTTAAAGATTCATTTTTGGATATGTCGGTGCCTTTTTTTTTTTCTTTCTTTTTTTTTCTTAACTGCGAGAAGTAGCCTTGAAGTAAACATGGATATTTGTGAATATCTTTAACTACTTCCCTGTGGGAAAAAAATTCGGGACCTGGAATTACTGTATCAAAGCCATGCTTGTTTCTAAGACTTTGGTATATAGCCCCAATTATTTAGTGTCATGGGGGAGGGGGTAGTTCACACGTTCCTAGGGTGCTTGTTGAATACTTCTGATGTGCCGGGCACCTTCTGTGAATTGGGAGTTAGAAGACAACTGGGTCGTGAGTCTTGGGGCTCATTGCATAGGGAGCTGTGCAGAGGCAGCTGA
>NW_011890494.1:5879-7856 GCF_000151845.1 Pteropus vampyrus
GCTCAACAGAGCCAACCACGCTGGAGATTACTCTCCCAGATGGCTTTCTTATTTTCAGTCGGGCGAGAGATTTCTGGACTCTCCTTATTTCTTCCTGACGATGGTCTAAGTGACTTTGACACAGGGAAACTCAAGCCGTCCAGTAAAGATGTGTTACTTAGCGTGTTATTGGCTGACATTTTCAGGGAAACCATAGAAAAATTATGTTTGTTTACAACGTGAGTTTTTGTATTCCTTTGTCACATTTGCAGTTAAATTCCCCAAATCCAGAAAACAATCTCCTAGTTCCATGGGGAATGATTATCTATCAAAATGGAACCCTGCTCCCCGCTACTGCAGAGGGCCTCAGACATCTTACACTCCACTGCAGAATCACGTGGTTCACGGGGCCGTGGCACTGCAGGTGACTCGTGGATCCCCACTCCTAGATTAAGGACCACGATGAAAACCTCCTTAAATACCCTGAGGGAATTAGCATCTGTGTTGGTCTCCTGCGACTGTCGTGACAAATTACCCCAGTTCGGTGGCTGAAAACAATAGTAATTTATTCTCTGCCGGTTCTGGAGGCCAGAAGTTTAAAAATCAGTCTCGGCAGGGTTGGTTCTTTGCACCCCATCACTCCTCGCTTCCGGTGGTGGCCAGCAAGCCATGGCGGTCCTCGACTTGCAGACGCATCTTCCGCCCTCCTTAGGCCTTCGTCCTGTGTCTCTGTTTCTCAGATCTCCCTCTCCTTCCTCTTCCGAGATCGGTCATTAGATATGGATAGATGATCTCATCTGAAGACCCTCAGTGATAGATGATCTCATCTCAAGATCCCCAAGGATAGATGACCTCACCTATCATGATCTCACCTCAAGACCCTCAACTTAATAACATCTGCAAAGAAAGACCCAATTTCCAAGTAAAGTCGCATTCATGGGTACCGGGGATTAGGGCTTGGGCATATCTTTTGGGGAGAGCGGGGCACAATTTAACCCACTACAATATCATAGCAAGTGGCCATTAAAAGAGGTTAAGCCCATCACCACCAAGCCTTCCGTTTTTTTGACCGCAGAGACTTCCAGCGTAGAGCCTCGTGAATGCAGTAGGCGCATTTTTTATAGCTGGAAAATCAGAAATGCCAGAAGGTGAGCAGACTCGTCCTGTAGGTTGCAGATCTGTGGGTCGCAGATCGTCCCGGGCCGGGCACAGGCGCGCGTGACCACGCCGTCCACGGCACTTCCTTCACCTTCTTCGGCTCTGTGATTGGCTGGCAGGGGTGGCACCCCGCCTTCCTCTCCCGGGCCTTGATAAGGGTGACTTCACTTCTTGATGGGCACTTTCTGGCATATCTCGCACTCTGTACCTTTGGTGTTTATCGTGGTTCCTTTGAGCCCAATAAAAGCAAGATGAAAAAAAAAAAGCAAGCGAGAACAGGGCAGGAAAAGTCAGGACTGTAATTTAGTCGTGTCAGGTTCGATTGGATGTGTTTTTCCCGCCTTCACCGCTGCACCGCCCAGAGCCAGGCTCCGCTCCACATCAGGCCCCGCGGCAGTAAGCCGGCCCCCACGTGTTCCCGCCCTTTCTGGGGTGATCAGTATCGTCCCACGTGCATGATGGAAAAGGGGAAGATTTTCCTTTCCATCAGATGTTCGAGATCCTGGTAGGAGATTGAAGAAATAGTAAACTTAAAAGAGTTCCCTTTTCTTAAATTACGAAGGACAGTGTAGTTTAGCTGCTGTAGTTTAGAATGAAAGAAAGCATTAGATTTGAATGTGAAGCGGGGGCCAAAGTGGTTTCTAAGAGCGGACCTTAGAAACACTGGCTCTGGTGCTACCCTCCGGAGCCCACCTTCCTGTCCTGGATTGTTTACAACCGACTGGAAACTGTCTCCAGAAGTTTTCTGGGCTGGGGAGAATGGAAGGCCAGGGCCAGCTGCATCGCGTGGCTCTGCGTCGTGCTTCATCTCCTGCAGATCTCGTCCTTTCCTGCACAAAC
>NW_011890494.1:10375-11161 GCF_000151845.1 Pteropus vampyrus
CTTTTGGTCTTCTGATTCCTCTTTGCTTTCTACACTACCAGTCACTCTCTGTTATATCGTCCTGTTTTAGGGGGTGGGGGCGGGGAGAGCACCATTCAGATGAGAGTCTGATGAGACCGGCATTCTTGTTGGGCATTTCTTCCGTTGATTCACCAGCATTCATAACTCTACTTGGCACATAGTAGGCGCTAAACAGATATTCGTTGAATCGACAAATGAATGAATGTTAAAATTGCCTAGTCCCTTATAGTGAAAGAAATTAAGGAAAAAGGGGAACAAATACTTAAGGTATTGAGCTAAATATATATGACAGATAGATGAGTGTGAATTAACATGATGCAGATAAGTGAAATGAGATAACTGTGTATTTTTCCATCTTACCACCAGTTTGTTTTATTTTTATTAATCAGATCCAGATCATGGACTAATGTTCCAGTCATCAGTGCTATTGTCCAGTTCTTGCTTACTCTCAAAATACTTCTCTTTAATACACACATATATGTATATACGCATAGCCACAGATATATATATATGTATGTATCTGATATATATCTGATATGTACATATGTGTGTAAACATACATATACATACAAAAATAAATATATGTGCGCAGTCATCAGTTTGTAAGATAAATTAATAGCATTAAGGTTCTGGTCTCTTCTTTATGCCACTGGATTTTTACAAACATATGTTCACCTTAGTTGGACCAAAAAAAATGCTGCTGAATTTAATCGTTGTTCTTTAAGTTTAAACTACTACTTACCAATGGAAAGTGAAAGATCATTC
>NW_011890494.1:12446-12757 GCF_000151845.1 Pteropus vampyrus
TTCACCTTAGTTGGACCAAAAAAAATGCTGCTGAATTTAATCGTTGTTCTTTAAGTTTAAACTACTACTTACCAATGGAAAGTGAAAGATCATTCATTCAATAAATGATATTTGGCATAAACTCATCAGTAATATAGGAGAATAATTAATTCGATGCTCGTTTCATACCATACACAAAAATAAACTTAAGAGAGATTAAGGGGTTAAATATAATAAAATTAAACCAAAGAAAAACCAAGAGACAACAAAAAGCTCATACAAATTTATAAAACCTCCCACAGATAAATTAGAAAAAGATTTCAAAAAGAGTG
>NW_011890495.1:0-317 GCF_000151845.1 Pteropus vampyrus
TTTTTTTAACTAGCCTCGTGGTCCGACACCTGAAATTTTCTTTAAAGGCCCCCCACTGCTGTCTCATACCAACTTAGAGCGTCTCACTCAGGGGGGGTTCAGGTGTTCCCCTCTCAGGCCACTGGGGCTTTAGAGCAAAGAGCGTGTGTTTACCTGCGCATCTGGGCACAGAATGACATGGAAACTCCTGAGGCAGCTTGGGTTCCTGGCCATGACACCCTCGTATCCCGAGACCAGGCTCTAGCCAGCTGCGGCGGCCTCGTCAAGTTTCATTCCCCAGCTGGCAATCCTTTCATACTTTATTTTGGAGTTGCCGT
>NW_011890495.1:367-2621 GCF_000151845.1 Pteropus vampyrus
TTTTTTTAACTAGCCTCGTGGTCCGACACCTGAAATTTTCTTTAAAGGCCCCCCACTGCTGTCTCATACCAACTTAGAGCGTCTCACTCAGGGGGCGTTCAGGTGTTCCCCTCTCAGGCCACTGGGGCTTTAGAGCAAAGAGCATGTGTTTACCTGCGCATCTGGGCACAGAATGACATGGAAACTCCTGAGGCAGCTTGGGTTCCTGGCCATGACACCCTAGTATCCCGAGACCAGGCTCTAGCCAGCTGCGGCGGCCTCGTCAAGTTTCATTCCCCAGCTGGCAATCCTTTCATACTTTATTTTGGAGTTGCCGTCGGCGGTTTTCCTTGGGCATCGGTAAGGCAGGCAGGGGGCGAGGAGGGCATTCGGGGTGAGGTTTACCCGCTCCCTCTGCATCACTGGACGTCCACTCTGGCTGGGCGTTAGCACCCCTGGGGGAGCTTTACAAATCCCCAAACTCAGGCTGCACTCCAGACCCAGCAGACGGGATGTGAGGGTGGGGAGCCCGGTCACCCGTGATTTGAAAGCTCCTCCTGTGATTCCAGCGCATAACTGGGACGGTTCTCACCAATAAAGTGGTCAATATCACAGACTTATCTTTTCATCGATATCCTTGCTCTTCAGAGCGTGGTCCCCAGACCAGCAGCTGCAGCGTCACCCAGAGCTTGTCGGAAAAGCAAACCCTGAATCTGAACCTAGGTTAACAAAGGTTCCCAAGTGGTTTGGATGCGCAGTGAGGACGAAGCCCTGCTCTGTATGACTGGCTTGCCTGGGTATCTCTCATTCTACACTCCTTCATTCAGAGTCTGCTGCTTAGAGATTCACAGCATGTGCTAACTCACTAAAGGCTCTGAGAAGTCCTGTATGAAAGGAACCAGAGTCGCTTGGTTCAGCTCAGCTTTCGCCAAACTCACCGCCTCAGCCACCCTGGGTACCTTTTCTCAGACTGTAGTTTGGGAAACAGCCCTAGCTGATCCATTCGGGAAGTGGTAATTAGTCAGTCCAATTGTCTGTCGTCAACTTTAACATTCAGGTCTGTTGATTTAATTACACTGGCTGTATGTAACAGGAAAAAGTACAGGACAGGACAAAACCTCCAACACTTATGTGTATTTGCTTTTGAAAATCCCGACCCTTGGGTGGGGCAGGGAGAACTCAGGTTGGTCCTATGTACCGTGAGAGCTAGGGGAGACAAGAATGCTGTCCAGATCTCCCGACCTCAGAGATGCCGGGTCACGCTGAGGATGCATCAAGGTCCCCGGGGACCTGCACGCACCTGACAGTGTAATCCTCCGCCCTTGAACACCAGCCTTTCTCCCGGAAGCAGCGCGGCTGGACAGGAAGCAAGATGTGTTTGAAATGGACAAATGTTCTGTTTAGCCAAAGGTGGAAACCCTATTGGAGATGAGAGGCCTGGCAGTTATTACACTTAAGTCTCGTCACAGGTCCCTGAGACACGGGGACTGCCTGTGTGGCAGCCCTCTGTGACTTTGACTTTCTTTGCTCTCTGACATTCTGGCCTGGGGCTTGAACCTCTGGAGGAGGAAGGAGACAACACTAAACTAATCTTATTAGCATTGGACTTAAAAGTCGATCCGGCCCCACACGATAGATACAATTATTAGGGATTTATTTTCTTTATTTTTTTAAATTAACATACAGTAAAATTGACCTTTTGGGGGATATACTCTTCCGTGAAATTTAAGACATCATGTAACCACCCCCGCATTCTAGATACAGAACAGTTTTATCAACCCAGGAAACCCTTATGCTGTCACTTTATAATCACACTGTTAATTCGATTTTTTTCAAAATTGCGGCAAGAACACTAACGATGAGATCTGCCCTCTTAACAGATTTTTAAATGCACCGGACAGTGACATGGAGCGGGTTCCTAGAACTGATTCATCCTGTGTGACTGAAACTTTAAGACCATTGAATAGCAACTTCCCCTTTTCTCTTTCCCCGCCAGGCCTGACACCCCCCATTCTACTTGCTGTAAGTCTGACTGTTTTAGATACGTCATGTCAGCAATATCATGTAGCATTCGTCCTGTGACTGGCTGACTTCACTTAGCATAATGCCCACCAGGTTCATCCGTGTCGTCGACTATGGCAGGATTGCCTTCTTGTTTCAAAGGTCGAATATGATTCCATTGAATGTGTAGATCACATTTTCATTATCCATTCATGCACACGTGGGCAGTTAGGTTGCTCCCACATTACTGTGTGCGATGCTGCGTTGAACATGG
>NW_011890495.1:3106-3436 GCF_000151845.1 Pteropus vampyrus
CAGGAGCTGGCAGCAGAAGTAGAGTCATCTGTTCATTGAACATATTTACTGAGGGCCTACTGTGTGCTGGGCACTGTTCTAGATGCTGGGGATACAGCACTGAGCCAGACAGACAGTTCCTGCCACCCAGCCTCATGGGACTTACGTTTTCGTGGTGGTATTTTGTCTCTTTTCTCTCTCTCTCCTTTTTGAAAAATTAAGTAACACTTTTAATTTAGAATAATTTAGACTTACAAAAAAGTTGTGAAGATAGCACACATACCCGCACCCAGTTGTCCCCATGGTCACTGTATATTGCCACCTCTGTCACAACGAAGACACTGACTCAGG
>NW_011890495.1:4285-4587 GCF_000151845.1 Pteropus vampyrus
CAGGAAATGAGCACGCGGTTGGCGCTCGCTTCGCTCCCAATTTCATTCTTGTCGAGCATCATGCTGGGCCACACCCACACTTGCTGAGGGCCGACAATGATCTGTGTGTCACACAGGCTGGCTGGGTGGAAAGGATTTGGGGCAGAGGCCACGGACTCTCAGGAGGTGGTCTAGTGGACACGGACGTGGAGCTGGAGGCAGAGGGGTGAGAGACACGCGGCTTTGGACGGAAGCAGCCTGGGGACTCCCTTGCTGCCAGCGCTGCCCCTGGACCTCGCTTTCCTGTTCGACAGCCCCTGGGC
>NW_011890495.1:6466-7301 GCF_000151845.1 Pteropus vampyrus
GATCACACTCTTACTGTCTCCCGCAGGCCCAGGCCAGGGACTAGCACACAGTAAGGGCATGGCAGTCCCTGAGTGATGTGCTTAGCAGAGGCTCTGTGGCACTGTGGCAAAGCAAGGGCTTTGAGTATGTCCCACAGTCCTGAGTTCAAGCCTTGGCTTTACGACTTACTAAACGTGTGACTTTGGGCGAGACGCTTTACTGCTCTGGACCTCAGCTGCTTTATTGAAAGTCGAGCCTAATAATAAATAGTGCCTGGCTCCCAGGACTGTTATGGGGATTAATTGAGGTCACCTCTGCAAAGCCCTTGGGACTGTGCCTGGCATCTGTTAGGTGCTCAATAATTATTCGTTACAGAATAAAGCATTAGGATATCCAGGCTGTCACAGATTACTGGGTTGGCAGGAAACTGAACTCGAGATGCCTCCTTCGTATTAGGCTAAGTCAGCTAATTCTCATAAACCCAAACATCTCAGTATCAAATGTAACAGTTCATTTCTCACTCATATACAGTCCCATGGCAGGTGGGATGTGCCGTCCGTCGCTGGTACCCGGAGACCCAGGTTCCTTCCATCTTGTGGCTCTGTCCTCCTGGAGGATATGCTCCTGGCCTGGCAGTGAGGGGAAGGAAAGAGAGGACGCAGAGGGCTGGGTGGAGAGTCTGGATGTGGTGCCATCACGTCTGTCCTTGAATGGGGGACCTGGCCGCACGCACCCTGCTCTAGAAGTAGTCAGGAGATGTGGTCCAGCCGTGTGCCCAGGAGGAAGAGAGAAGGATGTCACCATGTCTACCACGGTGACCTCCATCCATTTTCAACTTTCTGGTACCATCTTCGT
>NW_011890496.1:0-1117 GCF_000151845.1 Pteropus vampyrus
ATCTTACAGTCGATGGATGTGACGAGGTTGACACACAGGCGGTCAGACTCCAGAGTTCTTGTCTCGAGCCTTTTCCTGAAGTCCTTGCAAAACGCACGTCGCCGGATGCCCTTGGGAAAGTGCGGGACAGGGCGCCCAGGGCAGCGCTTCCGAGACGCCTTTTCTAGATAACGTGACATCTCACCCGCCATCGCTGTAAGTAATCCATTTAGGTGACAGAACCTGCCAATGCTTGTCGCTGATCCACCTAAGATTATTTCCTCTCTTCAACCAAGCTCATCTCGGCCCCAACCTGGGAATCAGGTGTGATGAACCTTTGTCCCAGGCGACTTCTGCGCAGCCCCTTCAGTCCTAGACTTCTAGGGTCACGATTTCCACGCTTTCAGTGAGGGTACATCTCTTCTTCACAGAAGGGCCTGTGCCTCCCCGAGAACCCCAAATAAATCCAGTTATTACTGACACGAGGAGCAAGTGGCAGTCGAGCACCCACTACCGTCAGCTGCTGTGCCACATGCTAGAAACATCGCGGTGAACGTGACCCGGCATCGCTCTGAGACCTCGTGATTCAGGAGGAGACACGCCAAGGGCGGGCGATGACGAGCCGGCGTGAACCATGCTCCTGGGGGAGCACCGTGACCAAGGGCCGCGGCCTGGGGCGAAGGAAAGCGTCCTAGAACACGTGACCGCTGAGCCGGCGCAAAGCCTGGGAAGAGAACCAGAAGAGAATGCACGAGAAGCCACCAGAAAGGCGTGTGACGGCTCAGCCGGGGCTCGGGGCGGCGAGACACAGCCGAGCAGCCGTGGGATGGCGTGTGTCGGAGAGGAGGGCTCAGGCGGGGAGGGGAGCCTCTCCCCCAGCCTCCAGTGACGAGGCTCTTGTCACGAGCGTTTGATCCTTTTCACAGGGATGACAGAGGGACCAGCATGACAGTGACCAGCGACTCGCCACGACGAGGCACCATCCGTTCACTCGCGCTGTGAACCAACACCACTCAGGTGCCACACGGCGCTCGTCACTGCGTTCTGTGACTTCACCATCAGCCGCGAAAACAGAAAAGATTCGGCACAAAACGGCTTCACGTTTCTCGGTCTGGATACAGCCCAGCTAGAGCTAAAT
>NW_011890496.1:3922-5029 GCF_000151845.1 Pteropus vampyrus
GCACAGGAGGTTTGGGAACTTGCATTTTGAAAGGATCCTGGTGACCCAGAGCCACAGTTCTGACGCCACCAGCACAAACTACAGCCGACCTTTGAAACAGCGGGCCTTTCCTCCCCCGAGGTGAACCGGCCTGAGGGGACGGAGAGACTGACTGAGCCCCGGCGACGTCGCCTGGGGCAAGGGCACACTCGGCTCCCTGCCCAGGTACGGCGACTCTCACGCGCCCCCCCCACCCCTGGCCTTCCCCCCACCCCCAGCTCACTGGACAGCTTTCCACGCGTCCACCCTGATCCTCTGCCCACGGGCCTTCAGCCCGCCGGCAATGACATCCCTTTGCCATCTAACGTGACCCCGACGCCACTTCTCAGGGGAGACGTTGGGTGCTCCCAGTCAGAACAAACCGCTCCCCGCCCTCTCGTCTCTACTCGTGGACACTGTCACCCTCCGGTGTCACCGTGGACACTGGCCAGTCCACACGCAAAGGTCGTGAACTCCCTGGGGCCAGAGACCAGCCTCGCTCCGGCCTTCTCGAGCCCCAGGATCTATGAGGCTTGGTTAGACCATTAACATATATTTCCTAAATTAACTTAATAAAGTAATTCAAATCTATTCGAATTCAACATTGAAAGTAACTCTCTTCCCTCGGCGGACGGACCCTGCCCTCGTGTGTGTGTTGAAACACAGAGATGGCGGCCTACCGATGTCACTCGCTTACTCTTCTTCGCTTTCTCTCTTATTCATCCACTCCAGGTCGGAAGGGGTCACACATCCAGTCAACAATACTCACGGAACTCAAGGCCACTGCCATGAATAGCCGAGGGCTCCGGCTCTGAGGCGGCCCCAGACACGCAGGGACAAGTAAACCAATGAACCATGTCCTACTGGGGCCCAGAGGAGGTGGCCATCCAACTCTGCAGGACTCAGTGAAAAAGGCCATCTCATAGGTGACAGGGACCTAGTCCTGACGCCACCCTGGACGAGATCTAAGAGAGGACGATTTTTTAAGGGTCTTTGGCTCACGAGCCACAGAACCTGACATGACTGAGGTTGAGGTTATGAAAACATGGACCATACTTACAACCTTTCTGAGACTCAATTTCCTCATCC
>NW_011890496.1:5574-9654 GCF_000151845.1 Pteropus vampyrus
CTCCGGCCTTCTCGAGCCCCAGGATCTATGAGGCTTGGTTAGACCATTAACATATATTTCCTAAATTAACTTAATAAAGTAATTCAAATCTATTCAAATTCAACATTGAAAGTAACTCTCTTTCCTCGGCGGACGGACCCTGCCCTCGTGTGCGTGTTGAAACACAGAGATGGCGGCCTACCGATGTCACTCGCTTACTCCTCTTCGCTTTCTCTCTTCTTCATCCACTCCAGGTCGGAAGGGGTCACACATCCAGTCAACAATACTCACGGAACTCAAGGCCGCTGCCATGAATAGCCGAGGGCTCCGGCTCTGAGGCGGCCCCAGACTCACAGGGTCAAGTAAACCAATGAACCACATCCTACTGGGGCCCAGAGGAGGTGGCCGTCCAACTCTGCAGGATTCAGTGAAAAAGGCCATCTCATAGGTGACAGGGACCTAGTGCTGACGCCACCCTGGACGAGATCTAAGAGAGGATGATTTTTTAAGGGTCTTTGGCTCACGAGCCACAGAACCTGACATGACTGAGGTTGAGGTTATGAAAACATGGACCATACTTACAACCTTTCTGAGACTCAATTTCCTCATCCTCAATATGGACATTAAAACAAAATATCGTATGCAAAGGGCTCAGCAAAGTGCATAATCAGCTCTCAGGAACAGCACA
The DNA here is from genome assembly GCF_000151845.1 of Pteropus vampyrus. NCBI lineage: Eukaryota > Metazoa > Chordata > Mammalia > Chiroptera > Pteropodidae > Pteropus > Pteropus vampyrus. The sequence continues at coordinate 6,242 of NW_011890496.1, forward strand.
TAATTATTAAGTAAAAAGGGGAACTTTACAAAAACAGGTCCCAACACAGAAGAAGACGGAAAAGCGAGCTGCATGCGGGCGGCGGCCAGGGCAGCTGTCCGCGGGACCCGGGCCAACGGACGCCTCTGCTCCAGGCTCCTGCGGGGTAGACTCAGCCAACTTCTCCGGTTCCCGGGAGAGGGATTCTGAGTGGCAGGCTTGGGGCAAGGGTGGTCACAGGGACGAGGCCCCGGAAGCTGAGGCTCACCCACTGCGCTTTGCAAGGACATTCCAGACAAGGACACTGGCAGCCTGGGATTTGGGGGTGGACCCAGGTGTAGCTGGAGTGGCAGAATGGAGTGGAGTTTGGGTTTCATCCTACGGGCAGTGAGAAACTCCTGAAGGATGGATGACAAGGTGGGAACACTGAGCTCTGTTCCTGGGACACGGATCTGTGGTCCGTCCTCAGAAGGCAGCACCAGGCATTCACGCCCGGAACAAGCCCACTTACCCGCCCCGCACCAGCTCCTGCGGGAGCACCAGGCTGCCAGACGCTCCGGTCTCCTGCGGGAGGTATGTGCACGTCAGAGGTGTCCGCATACACTGACAGAAAGGTGGCCCGGGTTGGGTCGCCCCTTGCCTGAGACGGGGTGTCCCTCAAAGGCGCTCTTTTCTGATACGCATACAGCCGAGCTGCATGGGGATCCCGGGATTCGAGATGCAATTTTCAAGCTACTTGGCCCCCAAATTCAGCAGAATTTGGATCTTTTTAAGTGTTTTAAAAACAATCTGTGCTAATGGCACAATGTTCTCACTAATGCCCTTTAAGGGCCAAATTTTCAAAAATGGCAAATAAACTTGTTTGTCGTTTCCATGTGTAGTTTTACGGGTGGGTATAAATACTGTAGCTGAAGTAACAAGCCGATTTTGCCTTGCAGACATTTACAATCGGGACCGGAGGAGGCGTACGCTGGAAAGGCCGTCATCCACGTCTAGGGAAGAAGGCAGGACCTTTGTCAGCGAAGGCACATCAGCCAGATGGTCAGACAGGGGCTATAAACGCAGACAGAACAGAATGTTCCCCTTGAGCCGGTCCTCGAGGTAGAGCAGGCTAAACTGTCTACACGGCAGGCCGCAGGAACACGATGTGGCTTGTCTCCTGACTCAGGCATCCCCTCCCCGCCACCTTGCATCGTATATTACCCCAGACCACCCAACCTAGATCCTGCATCTCCCAGGCTCTCGGATCCCATAGGTATCAACTCCAGCTGCCTACATTTGCTCCAAAGCGGCCGCATTTGGGATCAGACTTCCACCACACTGCCCCAGGCCTCGGGTTTGTTTGCTTGCTTAACCTCTGCGATGCCAGGGGTCCAGGTGAGGCCGGCCCTGCCAGCCTGAGCCGCTCAGGCTCCCACACACCAGCAAACCATAAAGTCTTGTAATTCAAGGAGGCAAGTGACTTCAGGGTCACTGGGGTGTGGGTCTTCGCATTTCTCTGTTCCCAAACATATCAGACAAGGCTGCAAGCAGGCGTCCGGTGGGGTGCGCCAGGAAGGCAGGACACAAGCTCACCGCTGGGTGCTCTCCTTCCCATTGATCGGCCATGCCCATGCTATGCCAGTCGCCCCATGTTTTAAGGATCGCCCGCCTCTGGCTGCGGCCACTTCGAAGTGAGAAACAAGAGCCAGACCAGCCATGGTCAGCGTTGCATTAGCTCGAGGATGACGGGTTCTTGGACGATAAAGATGTAACATAAACCACCCGAGGGCTCGTGTGTGCTGCTTCTTGCCTCTGGGAGAACAGGAGGTGCAGCGAGGGGCTGGAGGCGGAGGTCAGCTCCAGCTGCAGCCATCACCCCGGGCCAGGCGAGGGGGCGGGGGGGAGGAGGGCGGAGGTGATAAGGGGCTTAGACAGAGGGTCTCAGGCCCTCCCTGCCGCATAAGGCCCCCCTCCCTCCAGCCTCCCCCGGCCTCAAACACGCTGCACCCGGCAACATGCAAGCTGGGCCCTTCTCCCCGAGCCCACCCCATAACTCCCGCCGGCACACGCACTGCCCCATCTCTGCCCACACCTGGCTGGGAGGGAGAGGCCTCCAGACACCTTCCGGTGACCGGCCCACCTTCCGTTCGGAACTCAGCACAGACGCTAAAGGCTTGCTGACCGGAACGCGTATTTCGTTTGTGAATCCGTCCGTGCTCCCGGCGTACAATAGAAGCAAGGCTTGTGACTCCACACTCACGTTCCAGCTCTCGTTCAGCATCTATCGGGAGTCTACAGATTTCCTAAGACTGCCAAAAAAAAAAGCCTTCCCCATAGCTAATACCTGATTCTCAGATAAACTTCTTTTCACGGTCTAGCTTAGATGCATGGCAAAGATTAGATTTTACTGGATGCCGACACTCAAATCAGTGCACAAAGGATTACTCAGCAGAGGACTGCATCAGTGGGTATGTTTAGTTTGGAAGTTCCTGGCTTCATAAAAGTTAGTTTCGGTTACTATGAATTTTGCGGTACATTTTCTCTAGCTATAAAAACAGATCTGATCCAATCATTATTTTTCTCTCCTCCGAATTTCTACATTTAGCTTCAGGATTTTCTCTAAGCAAAAGAAACTCCTCAGCTAACAGTATATCTGTCCTAGAAAATAAGAAGCTGAAACTTCTTCCCTTTTTTGAAGCCGTGAGTGAGTGTCTGTGCACTCACAGATTCACCACCAGCTTTTGGGGGGTGTTTTTGAGAGAAACAGTGAATTGGGGATCCCGCTGGCCTGCCAGGTCCTGGCACAGCTCCACGGTTCTGAGTGAATATTGTCAACGGCAGTTAATCACATTCGAGCTGATTGTCCTAATCGGCGTGGCCTGCAGCGTGTCCATGGGTAGAATCTGGCCTGGCTTTGGGCGACAATCTGCCCTCACGAAGTTCAGGTCTGCGCCTTCGGCGGGCTGTGTCACAGAGGAAACAGCTGCGTGACTCTCCTAGAGGTCGAAACTGATGTGCCAGGGGCACGTCACCGCCAGCCACCCGTCCTCCTGGCCGGGAGCGGGGCTGGGCACTGGCCGAGCCGGCTGGGAGGTGATGTCAAATGTTCCTGTCTCTGACTAAACAGAAGTCCCGGTCGAGGAAGGCGGGGCCCCACTAAGCGGCGACTTTGACCCCTGCTCAGGACGCGTGTCCTTCGGGCAGACACTTGACTGGCATAAAGTCACAGACATAAAGGTCTTACACCTTCTCACGGGGACTTAACCAGAAAGAATAAATACTCCTGAATCCACCCTCAGGCTGGTCCCCACTTTCACCCACTGCCAATTTATCATGACCAGAGGAAACGCTTCTCTTACAGTTTTATTTCATAAACAAACACCCTGAAAACGACTCTGCGACAGTTTTCTGCACGATGTGGAGTTTTAAAGAAAAGAATTATTGCCCCTCGC
>NW_011890496.1:13489-14140 GCF_000151845.1 Pteropus vampyrus
ATCCCCAGCCTGCTTCCACGGCGCTGGCCTTCGGGGTACGCCGGCATCTCCTCGGTCTGGGCGGAGCGCTGCGTCGGGACGCTTTCGAAGGACATGGGCCAGGACGTCTAATGTGAAGCTTGGTGTGGGAACCACCCGTCTGTGTCCTCGTCCCTCCACATGCGGACTCAGACCTGCAGCGCAGAGGTCACCTAGGCCTTCGTTAGTCTCGGCCCCACCCAGGCCTCCTGAATCCAGACCTGCATCTTAATCAGATGCCAGGCGCTCTAGACACAGGTTAATGCGTGAGGAGCCCAAACTATCTACCCTCGTTGGATTCGTTTTCTGGAGCAGCCCAAACAAAGGACTGCAAACCTTACAGACTGCAAACCTTACAGCCCAAACAAAGGACTGCAAACCCCTTGGGGGGCTTACACAACAAGTTTATCCTTCTCACACTTCTAGAGGCGGGAAGTCCAAGATCAAGGTGTCAGCAGGGTTGGCTCCAGAGGGCTCCTTGGCCAGCAGGTGGCCGGTCTCCCTGTGTCTCTTCACACCCTCTTCCCTCTGGGCCTGCCTGTGTCCAAATTCCCCTTTTTCAGAAGGACACGAGGTCCCACCCTAGTGACTTTATTTGAACTTGATACCATCTATAATTCCTTATCTCCACCT
>NW_011890497.1:0-2190 GCF_000151845.1 Pteropus vampyrus
TCCGTCGATGCCAGCGCATCTACCTCCCGTCAGAGTCGCGTTTCCGCAAAGCACAGCCCGGGTCCCTCGGCTTCGCGAAGCGCCCCCGCCCCGCCGCGTGCCTTTCGCGCATCCCCCGGGAGAGATCGCTCTCTGCGCCAGCACCGGCGACTGCTCCTCGCTGAGTTACGGTGTCTTCGTCATGCCTTTCTCCTGCGGCAGACACAGGGGGGACAAAGGGCGGCGTCGGCTCTGTGATCACGTCGCGCACCGGGGCCTGTCCTGTGTGCGCGATCGGTCCGCCTACGCGTCCGCCTTTCTGGGTGCGCTTTGCTCCTGGGCAACGACAAAATCAAATGTTTCTCCAGCAGCTGCGGACATTCCGAAGGTGCTGGTTGCAGAGTGTGTCCTGTGCTTCCTCCTGCATGACGGCCACCATGCGACAGAGCGAATCGTTTCGGTATTTCAGGGGAGTCGTCCAGAGAAACGAAGTCAGACGCCACCAAACGGATTGACCGCTGTTCCTGTTTAGGCTTCGGTTTCGACCAAAAAAAAAAAAATCTTTGTAAGAAATAAACAGCGTGACAGCCTTTCTCATCATGAGTCTTTCTCTGGCATCTTCAAGAAACAAAATCAAAAGCAACAGACACCTCGACGGACACCGCACACAACACCGGCTGCCGTGGTCCCTGCCACGGCACCTCCCACACGGTCCCCGCCCCACGGTCCGCAGGACGAGGAGTGGCCGGGTGGCCGTGTCTCAGGGCTGCCCGCACGCCAGCGAGGGAGGTGACGTGAGCAAGGCTCCAGGCTGCATCTGGACCACGGGACGCTGATGTGGCTCCGAACTCGCCCGCACCTTAAAATAGTTCTCACGTTTTATCTCTCCACGCTCCGAAATGCGCAATATGCCATTCAATTTATCATTTAATGAAGTACCAGAGAAAATGAATTTCTTCTGAGAAAACGACATATTTTTTTTTCCCATCAGATAATATAAATTATCCATTCCCTCATGGTTCCATTTTTGCGTTAGCTGCAAATAAGCTAAAGAAATCTGTGTCCCCATAACAGAAATTATTCGGCGAAAAGGTCTTTAATATTCCACACTTGTCCTATTATTCTGATATTGTTTTATTCACACTCCTTTAAACTGTGGCTAATTATATAAAACCACTGTCTTTGGGTCTCTCTCTGTATAAAGAATATATAATCTCTCCCTTATAGTGGGACAAAGAGATATAGAGTTATATATATATATGTGTTGGATTCTGTCTATATATAAAACATATCAAAGAGAGATCTCTGTGTACTTACAGTATAAATACAGACATGTACAACTATAAATAGACATGTGCACACGTAAATAAATATAAACATTTGTGTGTATAGTTTCATATGCGCATGAAGGCAAAATCCATGTGTGTCTATGACTGGCTGGAAATTTTGTTAAATTCAATTTTAAAGGACTTTCTTCGCCAGTCGCGGTGTCCGATGACTGCAATAATGTATCAATGTTCTCTATATCTTCTTAATGCCGACCTTTGGCGAGGCGATTCTTTTTGGTGCTATTTTGCCCGTTCCCTTCATAATTATGCTCAACCGAAGCCTCGGGCCCGGCTGTGAATCGGGAGACTGAACGTTCACATTCCCTGGCTTCTCAGTCACGACCGGCGCTGTCGTGCATGGGGCTTCTTCGTGACACGTGCCGTGATGCAGGTGGTGATCCTGGCTCCTTGCATATTAGTCGAAACAATCGAAAGAAAACAAGCAGCGAAGGCAGATGTCGCGTGATCTGCCACCGATGCCCGCAGACAGGAGGCCGACGACCCGAGCCGGGCACATCAGCACGTTTTTGGCTTGTTCCGTTAGATTAACCGGTTGAATATATCTGCTCATAGACTGTGCACACGTCACCTTTCTAAATTTGAACATCAAGACTTACAAAGGAATAGTCGCACTTTTCTGCAAATAAAAGAGAAAATGGGCATCTCTCAAAATGATGAAGAGAAACATCCGTTTTTCAATAAAATTACATTTGATTGCATTTCTACAACCGCAGTACTGGTCAGAGCATAATCTACAGCGGCAGAAGTCCACGTAACCCCATGAGAGCTCTAACCACGTCACAGACTGTCTTAAAGATGCAATATCTCAATAGAGATGCTTTTATGAGTGGTGGGGATAGGGAAAAACGTATTTGCATCTACT
>NW_011890497.1:3707-4608 GCF_000151845.1 Pteropus vampyrus
TAGAGGCTTGACAAAAATAATCAAATCGGGGCTTATGATGATGTGATTTTAAATTTTAAGTACATTTAAAAATTGTGTCTACGCATATAGTATCTGCATCAATAGCAGTCAAACTCAATTTTGAGATGACGGTCAGTAAAATATAATGAGGCAGAAAATCGCAATGGAAATTCTGAGAGATACGGAAATACTAGTGGAAATGGTGTTATGTTAGAAGGGGCTGCTTAACCGCAGCGGGGAAAAGCCAAGGGAAATCTGATGAGCCGTCTCTCAAATATTTACTCCGCTCAGCGATGTGACGTTATTTTCACTCTGTCATAGAGTGTGTTTGTCAGAACAGAATCGATCAATTGGCCCTTGAGACGCTTTCTGGTGACACACAAAATGCAGCTGGGCACTGGAGGGGGCGGGCAGGATCGACCCGTCGTCTGGATGTGAAGGCCCCGCCTCCCAGAGCTGTCATGGCTCAGGCACGCGGCCTCCTGGGCAGGCCTCACGGCGAACCCCGCCCCTGGGGGCACCTCTGGACGTGCCCAGTGAGGCACACGCAATCGCCGTCCTGGGTGAACGGCGTGTAAACGGGGAAGTTTCTCAGTGCCGCGGCAGGACGGTGAATCAGGAATGGTCCAGATTCGTCATCCGGGGAGTTAATATCTGGCCCCAGGAAATTAAGTACAACCAGAAAAAATGGCAGGGCTTTGTCCAGAATAGTTTCGTATCTCTAGTTCTGTGTGTCAGGTCATTGTACTTATGTACTTATTTCAGAATCCAAACAGAAAGCACTCTGGATAAATTTCGAGACCTATGCTAATTTAAATAGGTATTGATTTAATAGATCTGTGTGTGTGTGTGTGTGTGTGTGTGTGTGTATGTATGTATTTTTAAAAATACATATATATAA
>NW_011890497.1:4658-5888 GCF_000151845.1 Pteropus vampyrus
GTGTGTGTGTGTGTGTGTGTGTGTTAGTAACAAAATCTAACACGACAGCTCCCTTCCTCATAAATATTCCAGCTCAGCGTACCATGTTGTCAATTACAGCTACGATGTCATACAGCAGGCTTCTGAATTCATAACTGAAACTTTATACCCAGTACGCAACTACTCCCAGTAATACTCAGTTGCTCTGAGATTCAGGACATTTCGACTGTTTTAGAAATTATTTTATGAATTGGGGAAACCACCTAGGAGCTTAATTGACACATGTCGATAAAGCTATTTTTAGTTACAGCCTCGTGCCCGTCAATGAGAAAGAACAGCAGGGCTGACGGATGTGTCATCAACTGCTGAAAAGAACTTCTGCTACGTCAGTTTTGTGTTTAAGTAGCTAAGACGCTATTTGGAAGAAGGAGAGGCTGGGGCCATTTCTTGTTTTTCATCACCTAGAATACAAAACGGACTGCACTGTCACTCATTTATTGAAAAACCATGGTTTACTCTGAGATTAAGTCTGGCTGTGCATGCTCTCTCTCTATGAACTAAACTAAATCAGGCAGTGCTTTCTGACTAGGAGAAAAGTAAAAGGCTATTAGATATTGTATGACTTCATCATCATCATCACCACCATCATCATCACGATCGTCATCACCATCGTCATCACTATCATCATCACCATCATCACCATCGTCATCACCATCATTATCACCATCATCCCATCGTCATCATCATCATCACCATCACCATCATCACCATCGTCATCACCATCATCACCACCACCATCATCATCATCATCACCATCATCACCACCATCATCACCATCATCATCACCATCATCATTACCACCTTCGTCACCACCATCAACCTCACGGTACCATCTTACAATAATCCTAGCTACACCACTGATTAGATTTTTCTCCTATTAGATTTTTCTCCTATTGGTTCCTCATCAGGGAACCAAAGTGCTTGTCTCTCTTATCTCCTCATGCTTATGTCTAATTCCGCATCTGGTAGAGCAGAGACGTCAGATCAAAACACACGGAGATGTGTAGATCGAATGACCCTGCGTCCTTGTGCGGCTGGGGAAGGAACAGGTAGAATCACTACGATGCCATGGAAACCTAATAATCGACTTGAAATTGCATAAATGAGACCCTTGTACTTCTGGCTTATATCAAGCTTACATCAGGCCTGGCTGCTGTGTCAAGTGCTGACGAACTAACCCTTATCGGATAT
>NW_011890497.1:7033-9346 GCF_000151845.1 Pteropus vampyrus
CCAATTATCATAATGCTCCTAATCTATTACAATAGCAGGGGGCCCGCTGCTCCCTAAAACAAGGGGCATAAATGTTCGCCAGAGGCCAATCACCTCCTGCCTCGCCTGACGGTGACCCCGTGTGCCTTCTACGCTGTGAAAACATATGTCCGCATTGATGCTTGCTCTGCGGCTGGGGGAAGAGGACAATCACACAGTGAGGACTCGGTCTGACGAGCTAGGAGAGCGGGAGCATGGACAGTCCTACAAGTGTAGGGTCGCGCATCGTTACAGTCTTTGTAATAGAGAGGGGGACGGCCACTGGGCGCCACGCCACCTTCTGAACGGAGGGCCAGGCGTAGGGAGCCACGGCCATTGCCCATCCACTCTCTTGCCGTGGAAGAAATCTGCGTGCTCTTCACATAGGTCATTCCTTATTTGTTTACTTAGTCCTTATCGATTTAGTGTTTCCTTAAAAGGTGCATTCTTTCTTCCAATTGTGAGACTCTGAGAAAATGTCAAGTTTCTGTGTCCCGTGGGCTACGACCAGGCCCATGACTCTCTACTCAAAATCAGCCCGCCTGTGTCGAACACCCATCACCGTTATCATCATCCGTAGTGACAGGGTCAGCAGCTGCCACGTGCTGAGGCTAGTAGCAGTAGTGACCACTTCCTAGTATGACAGAGGCCACCTGTGGGCAGAAGTGGTGGCTTTTTCATCAGAGAAGTCCAGCCGCGTGGGCTCTGCTTTCTACAGTCAAGGTACCAGTGAGCATCAGACGACCCGGCTGGAAGACGCAGGAACGGGTGTGCTCGTGTGCAACAGAGACCCCTGGTGGCTATGGCGGGAACAGCACCACTGAGAAACCCTAACAGGAGAAGCGGGTCGTTGATATGGGTGGAGTTGTCTTCAAAGAAAAGACTCTTTCAGAAACAATAATCAGTTGATGACCCGAAGGATGAACGAAAGGGACTGAGGCCAAGAATAATGGCGAAGCGCATTCGGGGAAGAGGCAACGGCCCGTGAGAGCATCACGCTGCTGAGAAACTGGATCCCGGCGAGGAGGAAGGGTTTTCCTCCGGCGTTCATGTCACTGTCATATAGTGGCCGCCAACGTCAAGTCACCGTGCTGGCGTTTTCCAAAGTGAGACGTCACTCACGGCATTGTACAAAAACACAGATTAGAGCATCGGGAGAGTCAGAGTTTAGAGACCATGGAGACGGCACAGACCACAGGACTGCAATAGTTATCTTTTCCTGAAAAGGGGCCCCATAAAAAGTAAATATTTTAGGTTTTTGCAGCCATGCGGTCTCTAGTAAAAACAGTAGACTCTGGAACTGTAGTGGACAGCAACCGCACGCACGGAGACAATGCATAAATGCACACGCGTGGCTGCCTGCCCACGGAACGATTTGTGAAAACATGCAGAGGGCCACGTTTGGGTCACCGGCTACCGAACTTGCCGACCCACTACCTGCATGGTGGTGCCCATCGCAGAGCGGGAGGGGAGGGCTGAATTCCGGATGGATTCTGGAGGCAGAGTTCGCATTGATTAGAAGGAGGTGGAATTAGAAGTGAGTTCACCTTCCCTCTGCTTCACGTCTCTGCAGAGTCCAGACAAATGGAACAGACCGGGGGGGACTCTGCCCCAAAGGGCATTCGTCGAAGTGTAGAGATACTTTGGCTCGTGACGACTGGATTGGGAGTTGTCGGCTCGATGCCTGACAAGGCACACGACACTCCCCCACAAGAGAGGCCCCGAGTCCCAGCGTCAGGACTGCTGGGGTTAGAAATCTTACTTGACGGCAGTGTGAGCCGTACCAAGTGGATTCGTTTTGTGAGAAACATTTAGAAGGACAGTGTGAGATGATAAGAAAACCTGATCGTTTAAGAAGCTTAAAGAAAAGGAACAGAGCAGACATTATAAAGAGACTTAAAATGAAATTTCAAAAAGAGAAAACCATGAGATACTTGATTGTGGTGTCTTTATTTCTTAAAATCTTCTTATGTAATTCTATTCTAATGATGGCAATCTGGGTCCAATCAAGGTCAATATTCCGCCTTCCCCTCTTGGAAGTTAAAAAAAAAAAACAACTCAATAAAATCCCTACTGCAGAATAAACTTTACCGCCCAGAGCAACTGTCCCCGGTGGCACGAGACACCCTTCTACTGGTCCCGGGGGGGACATGCACAGATGGTCACACTTACAGGCAAATCCTTCCTCGTCTGCGGCAGGGAATACAAGGTCATCGTGGCAAGCTACGTGTCACTTCGAATGGCTCCGTCCAATTCCACATCGACAGACGTGCTCACGTGTCTTAATTACGCCCA
>NW_011890497.1:11001-15440 GCF_000151845.1 Pteropus vampyrus
ATGTGTCACCCAACGTGATGTCGACAGGTGCAATTTCGCGAAACAGCAATTAGGCGATCCATGTTACGCCACAAGTCACAAGCTGTGCATTAGACGTCACACAGTCAATGCTATGCATTCTCCAGGAATTAAATATATTACATAATATGTTCGGCTCAGTGATTGTTTAGAAAGATGACTATCCATAGATATGAGATAGATCAGATTAGATAACAGATAGGCAGATAGACGAATTGGTGTTAAAAGATCTCGCAATTAAAAAATGAAAGTAAAATGCTAATGGTCAAGGTGAGATGTATAGGTATTTACTGTATTTCAAGATGCTTCCCGTTTAAAATTTTTCATAATAAAACGTAAGGGTAAAATAACCCATTTTGACCCATGTGGCCAGGCAACAGCAAACGCTTTTTCATTATCTACCTTAATTTTAACATCAAAGTCACCGAAAGACAGTATTTCCAAAAAGATTTACAGGCCATGCATTCCGTTACCATAATAGAAAAAAGTTGTACGCAAAACATTTTCTAGAAAATATATCATAATATGGAATTCTCATTTAGTTTGTCATTCATTAGGAATCAAAATAATTCATTTTAGTTTAAAAGAGGCAAAAGATTTTGAAATTTATTTTTCATTGATTCATATATTTAAACCAGCAATATAATAGAATTTTCATAAATCGATAAGTGATGTATATTTTTAAAATATCGATAACAAACATCCCACTTCATAGCGAAATATACAAGTTTTCCCTTTGACTAAGGAACACGGTAAATACTCGAAAAACACATTCCATTCAGCATCGTGCTGACGGTTATTTCCGGGGTGGCTGGGCAAGGGGACATTAAGGGACAAAAACTGGAAAGAAAAAAACGAGCATGTGGCATGTGTTCTAAAGGCCGTTGGGTGTTTACAGTAACATAATTAACACGTGAGTTTAGTCACAGCGCATGACACAAAATCAATAGCTAAAAAAAAAAATCATTGAATTTTTAGGTCAGAGAAATAAAAGAAGAAAACTAAAATTTTAAATCATACTGTTCCTAACAGCATCCCAGCGCTAGTTACGTACGGCAAATGTCAATAAAAGACTTTGTGGGAGAAGTCATCGCCGAAACAAATCAGCAATTCATCGACAAAAGAAACTGAAGACCTCGTGAACATTTCTAAGCTATTTGTGAGTTAGCAGAATCAATACCGTGTGCGTCTGAAGTTTCCACGAACAGATCTGCAGAGCCAGACGTATCCCCACGACCAATAATCCGACAGGTTACTGTGGTGTCTAATCGGCTAAACCTAAAATTTGTATTTAGCTGCCAATAGCAAAGATGAGGATTTTTGTGTTGAGGAAGACAGATTGGGAGTGTGGTGGTGTGTCCCGCTGCAGCAGACAGTTCCCCAGTTCTGAAGGTGACCCCCAACGTGAGCACAGACCCCACCAGACTGACACGAGCCCCCCACTCCCGCCAGACACCAGGCGCAAGCCCAGGAGACACACGTCCTTCTCACCAACTGCATGTAAACTTTGGGGGACAGGCGACCCCCGTCTGAGGTGTTCCCCAAGCAGCAGCTCTGCAGACTGTATTATTTATAAAGTTTTCTGGAAGCTTCATTATGTAGATGTAACTCATCGTGTCATCGGCTACCGGTCATTACACTGAACCCGAGGCACCATCCTCCTCTTTGGAGGCCAGAGTGTAAGGCCAAATGTTCCAAGCGTCCCATCGCCCAGTAGGCTCATGGCCATCCCCGCCGGAGCTTTCCAGGGCCGTCCAGTGTCACCTCATTAGAGGAAACTCAGGTGGCTTTGCTACAAATAACGAAAGCACTGTCATCACTCAGGTTTCAGGGCTGCGCGCAAAGACAGACTATATGAAGAGACGCTGAAACCGTGCACAAGCATCAAAAAGGAACAGAGACGTCAGAAAGAGGCCCATTATATGCGAATAAATTATCAGTCAACAGCGTAAAAGGTAAGGATGTGAAATGCAAACGTCTAAAGCATCGAGAACGGCGCTCTTGGATGAGACGCCACCGGCCAGGCGTCCCAACGCAAAAGCAGCTTAATTACACGAGGTAAAATTTCTACACACGGCCGCATCCGAGTGCTCACAAGGTCCTGTCACTGGCCCAAAAGCACAGAGATGCCTATTTCTCTTCATGTCACTCACTTCCTACTCATCCTGACCTTTCACCAGCACGCGGACCCCCTCACACCCCTCACGTCCTTGACATCCACAGCAGCCCGTCCGGCACGGCGACGCAGTGTCGGGTCCGCGTCACAAGGTCAGCAGACCCGAGACTGCAGCGGGCAGCCGGGCCAGCGTGTGTGACGTCGCCGGCCGGCAGAGGCCAGCGGGCGGTGCTGTCCTGGTCCCAGGGCAGAAACTTCTGGCAGGAACGGTGGGTGCGGCCTGGAAGCAAAGCCATGGCGGGCGAAAGGGACACCTCGGGGTGTCACCGATGGTCTGGCGCCCTGTCTCCCGCACGCCGGGGGCAGAGCCTGGCAGGAGCAGTTTCGGTCCAGAAGGCATTCTAGTCCACCTGACGATCGTGTCATTTGAAAGAGCACAGGGGACGGCCTTGACCGAAAACGCGAAGCGTCGCACTGTCCAGGGGCACGTCCCGGCTGGGCACTGCCCGCGGCGCCCTTGTCCACGTGGGAGCCGCTGGGACAGGAGGCGATGCCGCCTGCGCCTTCCAGGCCTGGCCCTGCTACGAGGCAGCACGCAGCGAACGGCCGGCTTCTCCCCCGATTCACCCTTCCGTCCACGCGACTGTCCCTCGAGGCAGCTTCCCGTATGTCCACCTTGCACGTGAATGAGACTCTCAGCTGAAGGACGCGACACACACTCCACACGGCCTGACGGCAAAGCCAGCCGGGCACACGACATCCTATGGCCTTGTTCATTCCTCCGCGGCTTACACAGTAGGTGACGGGTGTAGAAACACAGGCCAATGCCACAGCTGGGGGACAGAGCAACGTGACGAACGGGACCTGGAGAGCTAGCGGGAGCTCAGGGTCACCGAGCGGGGAGCCGGGTGCCAGCTTCGGCGGGACAGGCACAGGGACACGGAGACACGCTGCGTTGTCAGCGGGTCTGGACTCACGTAGTTAGCAAGAGAGGACAGTTCCGGCCTCCTGCATGAGCACCGCGGCCCAGGCCCCGTTCATGACTGTGTCAAAACCCAACGGGCGACCCATCAGGACGCCTGAGAAATTATTGCACGGAGTCATTGCACCTCTGTTCTTAAAAGGGCCCGTAGGACGATGGCTTCTTCCGAACTTTCGATGACACCCAGGAATTTTACGCTCCTATTTATTGTTAAAGCATTTATGGTGTGTCCACAGCACCGCTGACATAAAAATACACACTTCATAAATTATTAAAATTATAGTTGCTGTCTTCCCACGGACAACACGCCAAATGAAGTCAAATTCTTCTGTTCCGAGGCTAAGCTACGCCTCTCTGGATTCTGCGGAAGACCCTCGCAGAAACACCTTATCTCTTATAATTCTTCACCGAGTTCCTTCTTTAAACAAAAATACATGTGTCTTCTCGACGTTCAAACCGATTTTTTTAGGAAAAAAAGTTGCTTCTTTATTATTCCCCCTCGTCAAAAAAGGATTTTTTTTTTATCATAACGATAAATCGCTCAATTCTCAAAGCAGTAAATGAATGGAGAGAATAAAGTTAATTATTCTAAATTAGAAAAAAAAACTCTTTAACTGTAAAGTGGAAAAGATCATTTCAACAAAAAAATAAATAAAAATAAAGGCTCTCACCGTGTCGGCCTCTGGTAAAAGTTTTAACAACTGGACTCAGGGGTGTTTTTAACCCAGAGGAGGAAGTAAAAGAGGGTTCTAACTATGGCAGGCTGACAGCGAATGGTGTGAACACTTCCAGCAACCGTCGGCACAGACGAGAAGCCTGCACGGGTTCCTCAAGGATCCGTGCTCCCTCGAGAAGGAATCTGACAGCTTAGAGCCTATCTACCTCCCTCACGGGCCGCCGCAAGGAGACAGCCATGGCGCACACTTACGCCCACGATGACCTGTGTGTCTTCGACTCTTTGTAGTTCTTTCCGACGCTACCCATCGCCCTGTAACTGTTCTTGTGTTGTATTATTTCTTTTTTATTCTGTTATTAAAGTTAACACGATACAGATTTAGTTTTGTGTGCGGCTGAGAAACTATGTAAGAACACAACGTTCAAATGACGTGTCCTTTTAGGTCTATAAGAAGAAAACAATTTAGATCGACGTTAAATATTTTCATCCTCAACTTCAGCGTGAAACGCATTATTTTCATGCACTTAAAGACCTTCAACCGTACGAGGTGTCCCTAACCGAAGCATGACTAGACCACTGGACGTGTGGGTCCAGGGAATAAACATCAGCATTCATCAGTGTCCCATGACAGTAGTAAAATAATAATA
>NW_011890498.1:0-1686 GCF_000151845.1 Pteropus vampyrus
GAAGGCCCAGAACAAGAACACAAATTATTTCTTCGAACACAAAAGAAAAATTTCACGTTTTAGGAAGAAAAAACACAAGCGCAAAGAAAATCTCACTGTAAATACGCCACACGGCTAAACAGCAACTACGGTCCTTGGAGAGTTGAATTTCAAAGGGCAAGTGACAGCGGCTCTCCTACTGGGATTGGAAGCGGGGACAGGACGAAAGCAGCAGGAACTGAGCTGCGACCCTGTGCCATGAAGCAGGCGGGTGGGCGGGAGGGAGGGAGGGATGCTGGTGAGCAGAGCGGCCTGTCTGCCTGCGCTGACCCTGCCCGCCACCTCACGGGGCTGTTTTGGCGTCACCCCACTGCAGAGGGTGAAGAAACCGAGGCTCACAGAACTTGAGGCACGTGCCCCAAGTCTCACTCATTAGTGGCAGCACCATGGTTGAAGCTCGCCTGCCCGGCTCCTTGGGGAAGGGGGGCTGGTTGGCATCTCCGTAGGAGCAATCTGAGCCCCACGGAGAAGTGGGGGGAAGGCACGGGAAGTGCATGGGTGGGTGCGCAAAGGAAGCCCGGGCAGGGGTCGGAGGGGTGCTTCCCTGGGGACTTCGGAGCAGGACAGCCTCTCAGGGTTCAAGGAACACCAAACATGGGGACGCCTCCAAGTGCCAAAACCCAGGGACACGCTGGTGGCTCCTGAACGACTAACTGATGACCCGGGCATGTTTGCTCTCCGATGTGGCCCTGCGGAGCACCCCTAGCTCCCACATGTGACCAGACGCTAACCCCTTATTTGGAGACCATTCTAGAAGGAACTGAAGGGCCAAAACATTTCATTCGAAATCATTGCCTCAGAAAAAAAATATATATTTGACTGGCATTTCCAGAACAGGCAGTTTAAGAGCTAGACAAAGAGGCTCATTTTACATCGTTTTGGGGTGTTACGTCTCCCTTGTAGTTTCTCCAGATAAATACTCAGTATTTTTCTGAACCGTCAGCATCTCACTGTGAGAGGATAAGGTTTCTGGTGAGAGCAGATGGCTTCCTCAGCGGCCCGAGGTGGTGTGAGTTTTTCTCAGGCAGAGAAAAAGACCAAACCTAACGGCTGAAATGAATTCCTCACCGGCGACCTAGAACGCAGTGCGTGGCGGCGACAGGGGGTCTCCCCAGCAGGCCGGGCAGCTAAGTAAGTGCCACGACAGAGGGGTCAGGCGCCCAGAGGTGGGCCGGCCCGGGCGTGAACCCCGGTTAGCAGCGGTCTTGCCCCACCCGAGGGACTGCCACCTCCCAGCCACCGCTCCTGCTCTGTGCAGGGGCTTCACCGTTAGGGGACATCACCTCTTAGAAAACTCCATGGACCCCCGCAGGGGGACAGCGCTCCTTGTATGCTAGGAAAATTGGAGGAAATACTGGGAGTTTGAATGGCGACTTTTATTCCCAAGTCGAAATCATCGGAGGACACCGTCTCGATTGTTTCTGTAACCAATACTTAGCACTGTTCTGCCAGGAGACAAGGTACCCTGGCCTCGGCACATTCTGGCCCACTCCCTGACCCGCCGTAGCCACGGGCCATCAGGATTAGGGCCAGCCCAGCCAGGTCTGCGACTGTCCACCAACTGAGCAGTGACAGTCCCCCAAGGGCAGGACTTCACACTCACAGGCAGCCCAGAGCCAACTCAGTCCCTAAAACGTGTGAGTCACA
>NW_011890498.1:2334-5077 GCF_000151845.1 Pteropus vampyrus
TGGAGCGGGACCAAGGCAAAACAGTGACAAGTGACATGGGCAAACATTCCCTCTTTGCAGAGGAGGCCAAGGTACCGGCTTTGGAACTGAAGAGAAATACCCCTAAATCAGAATGAATCCATTTAGAAAAATGTTTTACATAAAACGTAGGCCCAAGTCTCTCCGTCCTAAAAAAAAGTGCAGAAACCGATCAACACCCCACAGTTCAGATGCTAACCACCACTTGCTCATACGAGCACAAGAGATATCACCTCAGTTTTCCTGGCCACAGGATGTCTCTTAGAACACTGAAAAGCCCTTACTCTGACAGGTCCCATGTGTCACCTCTCCAGCTCCAACCCTGCGGGCCTCAGACAGGGCGTGTCTGGGCTTTGGGATCAGACCAGACCGTCTGGGCTCTTCCACGCAGCGACCAAGACGGGGTCACTGCTGGGAGGATGAGCTGGGACCAGTCACGGACAGTGCCCGCTGGCTTCATCTGAGGTGCTAGCTTCTGCTGAAAGCTGGCCTCGAGAAGCGGTCTAATTCTGCAGCCCACACTCCATGCACATTTGAATTCTGAAGAGACTATCAAGACTGCATCTGGTAATTTAAAAAACCGGTCGCTGAGCTGTCTGGGGAAGTGACATGACATCCCCAAGCATAAGCCAAAACCATTGCTTTCCTTTACACAGGAGCCTCGTTGAGACGAGTTTTGTTACCTCGGGATGTGACAGTCCCTTTTGACCTTCTCGGGGTTTTAGATATGCTCGGTCCACTAGGACATCTGCAGGTGACACGTGAAGTTTTTGCTCATCCTATTCAAGTCGGGAAGTACTACGTATAGGTATTCACTAGAAGTGGTCACTCATAATCAATGTGAAACACTGGATCGATAAGAGAAAGCTGATTTTAAGTATTGAAAGAGAGGGCTGGCATTTGGTCTGTAATTTGCTTAGAGCTGCTTATGACATGTATCCGCGAGCACCCACACTTAGCCAGGTAAATGAGCAAATCCTAACCTGGGAGGGGAAGATGCCAGGTAGAACATAACGAAACTGTCGGGCGAGCATATGTATTTTTACACCTGACGTGAGTTAGGGCAAGTTGGGAATCTCACAAATCTGCAAGTGAATTTTCAGTCTTTAAAGGAATTCAGCCATCGTCTTGTCTGACCCTCTGTGACCAGAGGAGGCCACACACGAACAGGTACACAGAACCGAAGTTAAAAAAGTACAACTGGGAAGATGATTACGTTTCAAACTAAAAGAAGAAAACGGAAGAGCGAGCTCAGAGAAAAGCTACGGAAATCCAAATGCGGCTGAGAAGGGTTCTTGGGAACACGGACAGCCACGAGGGACTTCCTCGACACAGAGCCAGGTCAGGGTCAGGGACGCCACCAGACCCACCGAGGCAGCCAAACAAAAGGCAGATGTGCTGATGTTACTTCTAAGCATTTCTCTACCGGTTTTTTCTTAGAAGCACTCGCTTAAGAAGTTAAGTTGTGCCTCTGATGTGTTAAAACGTCGGCTTGTGGGTTCATGCTACAGAAGCGGGGACACCTGGGTGACGGAAGGAAAACCACACAGGACTTTAGCGGATGTAGAATCTGAGGCTCAAAACGCAGAGGGGTATTTTTTTACTAGACTAAGCAGAGATCGTGCGGCTGAGGCGACCATCAGGCAGAGGCAGAAGCCGGACATTGACTCAGGATGGAGCGTGGAGCTCGCAGGCCGAGACTGAGGTGTTCGGCTTCTGCATCTCGAAGGCGCAGACTGCGGCTCATAGCACGGGGACAGAGGCATGTGCGCGGGGAGGGGGCTCGTGATGGCGCGGATGCCTCGTGGGCAGGGCTGGGTGGCACCACCCCCCGTCCCCCAGCACAAGGACCAGGTCACCCTAACACCGGGCTTTGACGAGCAGGTGGTGAAAGGCTGCCTCTGCCACAACCACAGCCCTGAGCCCCGGGCTGTGTCTGGGGTGCAAAGCTGAGCAGAACGGGGTGAGCGGGGACGCACTCAGAGACCCCAACGAGGGAAAGGCCGCGTGAGCGAGGAGGGGAGCAGTCAGCAGAGGACATGGTCGCCCCTGGCCGGGGGCACCGGGCCGGCCGGGACAGGCTGCTGGAGGCCCCGGCGCTGAGGTGGCTCTGTCGGTGGCAGTTCGGGAGAGAGGGCGGAGGCGGAGGTGACGGCGGTGGAGGGAGGGAGTACACGCAGGTGCGTGAGGAGAGGGGTGACCTGAGGCTCGCACGTGCCCCTCGCCGAAGTGCAAGGCCTCTGTCCGGCCCGTGAAGGAGCCGCGGGCAAGCACGCAGCAAGAGACGCGCGTCATCCGGCGGAAGGTTCTCAGGGGACCAGGACACATAACGCACCTCGATCTCCGGCCTCATGGACCTGAGGTAACTCTTGAGATCGCCTCGTGTCATCAGTTCCATGATGACCAGCGTTGGCTGGCCCTGGGACACCACGCCCAGCAGCCGCACCTGGGAGGAATGGCAGACAGGAAGACTCAGAACGTGAGAGCTGCCCGGACGGCCGCCGCGCCCTCCCCGCAGCCCAACAGTGTGTGCGGGGCCGGGACCTGCGGGCCAGCGACACAGCCCCGGTGGCTGGGCCGCTAGACCCACCGAGGCAGCCGGGGTCTGCAGCGCACCTGAACCCTCGTGCGCACAGGTGCTGCAGGCGACAGTGAGGTTGATGGGGGCTGCACAGAAGACGGTGGGGGGGGGAGGGTCACCCACCCACGAGTGTGGCCCCCCCCA
>NW_011890498.1:6117-6839 GCF_000151845.1 Pteropus vampyrus
GATCGCCTCGTGTCATCAGTTCCATGATGACCAGCGTTGGCTGGCCCTGGGACACCACGCCCAGCAGCCGCACCTGGGAGGAATGGCAGACAGGAGGACTCAGAAGGTGAGAGCTGCCCGCGACGGCCGCCGCGCCCTCCCCGCAGCCCAACAGTGTGTGCGGGGCCGGGACCCGCGGGCCAGCGACACAGCCCCGGTGGCTGGGCCGCTAGACCCACCGAGGAAGCCGGGGTCTGCAGCGCACCTGAACCCTCGTGCGCACAGGTGCTGCAGGCGACAGTGAGGTTGATGGGGGCTGCACAGAAGACGGTGGGTGGGGGAGGGTCACCCACCCACGAGTGTGGCCCCCCCCACCGGGGCCCCCTGGGAAGCGCCCCCCCACCCCCCCGTGGGGTGCTGCCTCCTCGGGGGGGCGTTCTCACCACGTGGTGACAGTTGAACTCCTTCATCACCGAAGCCTCGTTGAGAAATTCAATCCTCTCGCGCATGCTCGCGGCCTCGTTCACGGTTTTAATGGCCACCCTGGTTTCGGGCTCGTCCTTGACCACGCCCTTGGCCACGCCCTCATACACCATCCCGAAGGAGCCCTGGCCCAGCTCCCGGCTCATGGTGATCTTGTCGCGGGCCACCTCCCACTCGTCAGGCACGTACACTAGAGAAGAAGACACCAGGGCTGAGACGCTGTGGCCGCGAGCGCCTGGGCACAGCGCGATTCCGGGGGG
>NW_011890498.1:8688-9507 GCF_000151845.1 Pteropus vampyrus
TTTCACTTTTTAAAAAGCTATTATTGATATAAACAACGCATAAAAACCTTCTTGTTTTTTTTAAGAAAAAGATCCTCTCTACAAATAACTACTCTTTTAACTTTGGTGTGTATCCTTTCAGAATGTTCTCTATGGCTTATATATATATACGTATGTACAGAGGTACATATATGGGGCATGGGGTGTGAGCATGTGTCTATGTGTGCACATATATATTGCCTATTACAAATACAACTTTGTGAGACTTTCTAGAAACTGCAATAAAGTCCTTATTATCTTGCACTGAACTTCCATTCAGAGGAGGCTGCCCTTTGACTGGCTTCAACAGAAACACTCCTGAATTCGAAATGATTAAAGAAATCAGAGTAAAGCTCCACACAGTGACACGGTGCCTTTAAATGGTCGCCGTGTTTCCTCATGTTTTCTGATTCGATCAGCATAATCGATTCGAATGATCGAGACTGGCACACATCTCCTCCACATCTAGCTTCACCTCTCCTGAGGTGAGAAAGAGGCGAACCCTTTTTCGAAGCACATCCGCCCGATTTCACGCCCTGGTTCATTCGTGTGACAAACTGGATCCAGCTCCTCCCGGGGGCCAGCTTCCCTGGCCGCCCCGAGGACCTCACCGTCCTTTCCCACGGTGACTGCATCACACTGTCAATAAGACGCCAGGGACGGAGTCGCTCCGACTTCTCAGCTGCCTCTATGGGACCTGAGCAAGCGTCTCCTCTGAGCCCCCAGTCCTCACCTGCACATAGACGGGCATATACAAGGATCCCCAATCCCCAGGCTGTGGACCGGTACCAGTCCGTGGCC
>NW_011890498.1:10227-11398 GCF_000151845.1 Pteropus vampyrus
ATACAACTTTGTGAGACTTTCTAGAAACTGCAATAAAGTCCTTATTATCTTGCACTGAACTTCCATTCAGAGGAGGCTGCCCTTTGACTGGCTTCAACAGAAACACTCCTGAATTCGAAATGATTAAAGAAATCAGAGTAAAGCTCCACACAGTGACACGGTGCCTTTAAATGGTCGCCGTGTTTCCTCATGTTTTCTGATTCGATCAGCATAATCGATTCGAATGATCGAGACTGGCACACATCTCCTCCACATCTAGCTTCACCTCTCCTGAGGTGAGAAAGAGGCGAACCCTTTTTCGAAGCACATCCGCCCGATTTCACGCCCTGGTTCATTCGTGTGACCAACTGGATCCAGCTCCTCCCGGGGGCCAGCTTCCCTGGCCGCCCCGAGGACCTCACTGTCCTTTCCCACGGTGACTGCATCACACTGTCAACAAGACGTCAGGGACGGAGTCGCTCCGACTTCTCAGCTGCCTCTATGGGACCTGAGCAAGCGTCTCCTCTGAGCCCCCAGTCCTCACCTGCATATAGACGGGCATATACAAGGATCCCCAATCCCCAGGCTGTGGACCGGTACCAGTCCGTGGCCTGTTAGGAATCGGGCCGTACAGCAGGAGGCGAGCGAGCGAAGCTTCACCTGTATCTGCAGCCGCTCCCCAGCGCCAGCATCACCGCCTCAGCTCCGCCTCAGCTCATCAGGCATGAGATGCTCATAGGAGCGCCGGTCCCCGGTGCCAAAGAGGTTGGGGACAGCTGGGCATATGGAAATCCACCTGACAGGGATGTCAGGACTAATGGGACTGCGTTTGGCATAGCGAGGTGCCAGTTAACAGCACCTGCGTTGCCGGAGGCCATGAGCAATGCACCAACCCAACTTACTTTTCAAGGTTTGGATTTAAGTACGCTAGAAAGACAAGACAGCCAAAAAAACAAAAACAAACAAACAAACAAACCAACAAAAAACACAAAAACAGCTTCCAACTCAGACCTTCTTAGTCATTTAAATAACGGCCCTCGTTAGTCATTACCAAAGAAATGGGCCGTGAGTATGTACATCATGTGACCCCATCAGGAGGGAATGAACAGAAAAACTGCGAGATAAACCTTGAGGGGGGGCCGTAAGTGATCAAAGACAAGTATAACGGTCTGAAACTCAGGCTGAAACTAGT
>NW_011890499.1:0-567 GCF_000151845.1 Pteropus vampyrus
CCACCCGCCCCCAGCAGCCCGGCCTGGCCATGGCGGCCCCCCGCCCGTCTCCCGCGATCTCCGTCTCGGTCTCGGCTCCGGCTTTTTACGCCCCGCAGAAGAAGTTCGGCCCGGTAGTGGCCCCAAAGCCCAAAGTGAATCCTTTCCGGCCCGGGGACAGCGAGGCTCTCCCGGCCGCCGGGGCCCAGCGCGCACAGATGGGCCGGGTGGGCGAGATCCCCCCGCCGCCCCCGGAAGGTATGCCGGCCGGGCTGGGGGGCCGAACCCCGGCGGGCGCCGGGCTGGGGGCACTGGTTTCGGGAACCTGGAGAGGTTGCAGCGGAGGGGGCTGGGCGCAGCCACCCTGTCCCGAGCAGATGTTCTTACCTCATCGTGGAGCTCGTGGCTGGGAGCCAGGGCTCCTGGGACCGGTCCAAGTCCCTCGCCTGGGGGGTGGGAGGCGGGAATGTGGGGCATGAATCTTCCCCTGCGGGTCTGTTTTCCAAAATGTAACGGGAGCTGCACCACTCCTGCGCCGAGCCCTCGGCGGGTCCTGACCCAGTGCTCCCAGGGCATCCTGCGCCCCCC
>NW_011890499.1:3132-5016 GCF_000151845.1 Pteropus vampyrus
GGGGGTGGCTTATACAGGAGGAGCCCAGGGCCTGGGAGGGAGCGTGGGTGGCGCTCACGTCCACCCGGTGGGAGAGGGAACGATGGCGGGAGCAGGAGTATCGTACAGTGGGGTGGACTCTTGAGGCGAGAACGTGATGGCTGAGCAGCTCGTCAGTGGGGGCTTGAGGAGGATGAGGACTAAAAGAAGGCCAAAGGTTTGACCGTTGGCAAGTCATCGATGGCTGTGAGGTGGTCCATCTGTGCCCTGTGGTGGGCACAGCGAAAGGAGCTGAGGACTGAATGGAGTTGCCAGAGTGGCCCGCTCGCAGAGGTTGGCAGGGAGGTGGACTGGGGGAAGGACCGTGTGTGTCTGTGTGCGTGTGGTTTTTTCACGTTGGGAGGAGGGCTCAGGCGTGAGTGTGAACCAGGAGGAAGAAGCTGGTGGAGGATGGGTTAGGGAGACCTGCTGGGCTCGAGCCCTGGAGGAGAGGTAGTGACGCCTCCCCCCGCCCCTGTCCTCCGTGGCGTTCCCAGAGAGCGAGGACAGCGTCACTACGATGTTTTCGGTAGAGAGGAGGAACTATGGGGGAGCTCGAGCTGGCTGGCTTCCATCTTCTCAGTCATGTAGGAGGTGAGGTCATCCGTGAGAGCAAGCGAGGGGTGAAGCTGTTGGGGCTCAAGGCGACGGAAAGGGTCGGAACAGCTGCTGTGGGGAAGGCGACCGGGGACCCGCAGGAGCCAGAAACCAGACAGCCAGGCGGGACTGGAGGGCCAGGAGGGCAGAGGAGGGCCCTGCAGTGTTGTGTGAACTCAGCTGCAGCAGAAACAACAGGAAGCGGGCCGTGGCGTGCCCCGGGGTTGAGACTGGACCAGATAAGCAATCCGTGGACGAGGGTGGGAGATCCTTGTAGACATAGATGAACAAGGGGTCAGGTCGGGGGTAGGAAGCATGTGGGGAGGGTCCAGGGGCCACAAGAAAGCCTTTCTGAACAGGGAAGTGGGAGGTTAGTCTGGTTGGGGGGTCAAGTCCATGGTCTAGGAAGTAAAGAGAACTGTGACTCTCAGGTTCAAGGTGACCCATGGTGGAAGGTGCCTGAGATGGAGGGATGTTTGGAGCCATTGGGGTTGAGGAGCGAGAGGTCTGAGTGCCACGGGCGTTGAAGCTGTGACATCGATGCTGACAGGCAGAGACGGAAAGCAGCACGTCCCTAAGGAGCGTGGCTAGGCACGCGGAGCTGCTGTACCTGAGTAGTTCCAAAGAACGGAACAGACGCTTAAAGTGGCACCAGAGGGCAAAGGCTGGCCGAGTCCCCTTCCTCTGTCCCCAAGATGCCAGGAAGGGAAGATTGGGAGAGGAAAAGGTGAAGCTTCCATTGCAGAAGCTGGCCTCACAGGGGACACAGTTAAGGGCAGGGGGTGGCAGGAATCTACATGGAAAACCACCAAGAGCTGGGACTTCTGTGTGCATCTGCTTCTCGGGGTGGATGCAGCTCTGGATGCAGATGGGGTGAGGGTGGTGGGGCCCGGGCCCAAGGCAGGTGGCTGTGGGAGCGGGTAGCTAGGAGACTGGAGTTCTAAGCATTATGGGAACAAAGGTGTGGGCAGGCAGGACGTTCAGTGGCCACAGCCCTGGGTGGACTTATCCAGTTGTGAAGAAGCCCGACCAGTGTTCCTGGTGGAGCACCTCGCGGCGATGCTGACAGGTCAGACAGCACCTGTGTCGCCTCCTCCAGGCACCTCGAGGTTGTGCAGTGCCCTCCCCTTAGCCTACCCCATCTCCAGCTCTCTCAGGATGCCCTAAACGGGAGGGATGAGCTGGCTTAGGACAGGCCCTTCTCTGAGACCGACTGGGGAGGAAGTGGGGTCAGGTTGTCCAGGACCCCCTCCCTCAGGAGGGCCCCCA
>NW_011890499.1:5994-6320 GCF_000151845.1 Pteropus vampyrus
AGGGGGGGTGCCTTGGGGCGGGTGCCCTGGAAGCAGCTCCGCCCCACTGCCCCTCCTTGAGTAGGAGGCCTGGGGGACGGAAGTGAGAGTGGGTAGTAGAAGTGGGGGGACAGGACTGGGGGTGGGCATGGCGGGAGGAGGGAACCGGACAGTGAGGACGCCGGCCCTGAGCCATGAGGCATCACGGCCTTCCTGGCCTTCCTGATGTAAAGTCGGGGGAGTGGGGGTACGCAGGCACCTTCCCCCCAGTGTCTCTTCCTCTTCCCCCCAGGACTGTGGGAAGGCACTGTCCATTGAGGCGGATGACAACGGCTGCTTCCCCCTGG
>NW_011890499.1:6370-6619 GCF_000151845.1 Pteropus vampyrus
CCCCTGCCCTTGTCTTGCCCAGGCTTCTTTTGGGTGTGGTTTTATGCTCTGCAACGTGTGAAGTGACTTCATGTCACACGGGCCAGGTTCTGAAAGTCCCTTTGGAGATCAGCTGTTTGGAACTCCGATTTGCCTCTAGAAACCGTGTTTATAAGATGGCTCCTTTCTCAGGCCATGGGCATAATGGGGCCACAGGGCAGTGCAAGGAAGCTGCAGAATCTGGCCCCCACCTCCCTGTGTGAGGTGTGC
>NW_011890499.1:6669-7272 GCF_000151845.1 Pteropus vampyrus
AGGGGGGTGCCTTGGGGCGGGTGCCCTGGAAGCAGCTCCGCCCCACTGCCCCTCCTTGAGTAGGAGGCCTGGGGGACGGAAGTGAGAGTGGGTAATGGAAGTGGGGGGACAGGACTGGGGGTGGGCATGGCGGGAGGAGGGAACCGGACGGCGAGGACGCCGGCCCTGAGCCATGAGGCATCCCGGCC
Source organism: Pteropus vampyrus (assembly GCF_000151845.1). Lineage (NCBI taxonomy): Eukaryota > Metazoa > Chordata > Mammalia > Chiroptera > Pteropodidae > Pteropus > Pteropus vampyrus. The sequence goes on from NW_011890499.1 coordinate 6,858, forward strand.
TTCCTGGCCTTCCTGATGTAAAGTCGGGGGAGTGGGGGTACACAGGCACCTTCCCCCCAGTGTCTCTTCCTCTTCCCCCCAGGACTGTGGGAAGGCACTGTCCATTGAGGCGGATGACAACGGCTGCTTCCCCCTGGACGGCCATGTGCTCTGCCGGAGGTGCCACACTGCCCGGGCCCAGACCTGAGTGGGGACCGCGCCCCACCCCCTCCACTGCGGACCACCCCACTGAGACCGCCTGGCCCGCCACTTGCCCTTCCCCCTCTTGTTTTTGATGTCTCGCCCGTCCTTCCATTCCAAACCCCACCCAGTATCCCAGCGCCCCAGAAGGCCCTGGGTTTCCAGTCCAACCCTCTCCTGCAGGGACCGCCCACCATCCTCCAGGTACCCCACCTGAGGGGGTGCTGCTGCTTGC
>NW_011890500.1:0-1892 GCF_000151845.1 Pteropus vampyrus
TGTCAAGAGAAGAAAAAAGCAAGTCACAGATGGGGAGAAAATATTTGAAAAAGACGCATATGATGAAGGACTGTGATCCGATATATGCAAAGAACTCTCAATACTCGAGAATAAGAAATAAGAATAAGAAAACGAGACAATTTAAAAATGGGCCAAAGACCTGGACAGGTACCTGATCAGAGATGATACACAGATGGCAAATAAGCCCGCGAAACGATGCTCCACATCGTGTGTCCTCCAGGGAATGAAAACAAACACGGCGACGCGATGTCACTGTGCACCTGCCCGAATGGCCGAAACCCGGATGCCGACACCGCCCGGCGCGGGGCGTCCGGAGCCACAGGCTCTCCCGGTCACTGCCGCTGGGAACGCGAAATGGCTCAGCCACTTCGGAAGACGGTTTCTTGCAAAACAAAGCACAATCTTACCGTGCAATTCGACTACCAGTAAGTACTCTACAGTAGTGACTCAGAGGAGTCGAAAACGTACATCTACTCAAAAACCTGCACGCAGATGCTTAAGGCAACTTTACTCATGACGGCCGACGCTCGGAAGCGACCCAGACGTCCTCCAGCGGGTGATGGGGAGACACGCTGTGGTCCATCCAGACGGTGGAATATTACTCAGCACTGAAAACAAATGAGCCGTCGAGCTGTGAAGAGATGTGGAGGAACCTTAAACGCACGTGACGAAGCGGGGGAAGCCAGTTCGCACAGGCTGCACACCTTGTGATTCCGATGACCCATCTCATTCTGAAAAAGGCGAAACTATGGGGTCAGTAACGGAGCGGTGGGCGCCAGGGATTGGCGGAGGGTGGGGGCGCGAACGGGTGGAGCCGTGATGCTGCTCTGTGATGCTGTCGCAGGGGACACGTGGCATTACACAGTCGTCCAGACGTGGGGAGCGAGCACCCAGGTGATGGCGGCCACTGGGCAACCGACGTGTCGGTCACGTTTCGGCAGCTGTAGCAGGTGCACCACTCTCGTGTGGGCGGCTGGTGACGGGAGCCGTGCGCGTGTGGGCAGGGGGCACGTGGGAGCTCTCTGTCCCCATCCCGTGTCGCTGCAAATCTAAAACTGCTCTGAGATCTAAGATCTTCACTGTAAAAAAAAAAAAAAATAGAGTAGACGAGAAAGACCGAAACATTAAAAAATGAAAGCAGCCGTTTAAGAATCAAACGTAACTGTAGCATTTGGTGATGGGTAGCATTCGTGAGAAGGTAAATTCACAGAAGTCAAACACGGCAGAGGAAAGACTGGCGAAAGGTTTTAGCAAAAAAAGTAAAAGAAAAAACAAAATTTGGGAAAGTGTAAGATTCTGACTGAGACATCAGGACAGACGAGCGGGGGTGAGGAACTGGGCGGACGGGAGGACCCTTCCCTTCCTGTGATCCCCAGAGGGGCCTCCTGAGGACAGACAGACAGACGGCGGGGCTGATCACAAGGGTCCACGAGGACCGAAGCTGCGGACAGCAGCCCCCCGGGGGCCGTGACCACAGACCCCTCTCCCCGTCTTAGGGTGAGCTCTGATATTAGAGAGCCAAACCCACATGCAAACGGGGTGAACGGTAATTAGAAAAAGGACCGATCCCGTCGGATCTCGGAAGCTAAGCAGGGTCGGGCCTGGTTAGTACTCGGATGGGAGACCGCCTAGGAAGACCAGGTGCTGTAGGCATAAAAAATAAAAAATAAGGGATTGTAAGCTGACGAGGTCCTTGCAACCTGTGAGGTCAACCAAGGGTCGCCTTGCCTAAAAAAAAAAAGAGAAAGAAAAAGAAGTCAGCAGTAGGGAGATTGGGTCTGGGGGAACTTGGGGGTCGGCTTGGGCGAGAAAGGACGAAGTACGGGTGAACGTTAAATTTTGTGAGAAAGAGTTATTTCCAGAGGCCTGGG
>NW_011890500.1:1942-3142 GCF_000151845.1 Pteropus vampyrus
CAAACGGGGTGAACGGTAATTAGAAAAAGGACCGATCCCGTCGGATCTCGGAAGCTAAGCAGGGTCGGGCCTGGTTAGTACTCGGATGGGAGACCACCTAGGAAGACCAGGTGCCGTAGGCATAAAAAATAAAAAATAAGGGATTGTAAGCCGACGAGGTCCTTGCAACCTGTGAGGTCAACCAAGGGTCGCCTCGCCTAAAAAAAAAAGAGAAAGAAAAAGAAGTCAGCAGTAGGGAGATTGGGTCTGGGGGAACTTGGGGGTCGGCTTGGGCGAGAAAGGACGAAGTACGGGTGAACGTTAAATTTTGTGAGAAAGAGTTATTTCCAGAGGCCTGGGCTTCAAGATGGCTTCTGGTTAACGCTTTTTTTTTCTCCAACTAACCCATCACGTAAGTGGGATGACCAGCCTCGTCTGACACATTGGTGCTCCCTGGCCAGGCGTGACCTCCGGCTTCTACCGCGTGGCTTGCCTGGCAATCCAGGGCCCATAGCCACTCCCCCAAACTGATGAATAAGCCTGAGAGCACATGGTGTCTGAAAATATAAACAACATCCTTAGCGAGCCAAATCAAAAACAAACAAACAAACAAACAAAAAACCAGAAGGAAAAATGCACACAGTGATCAGAAAAAGAAATATAACCATGAACACGGAGGAAATTTTAAAATGTTAAGTGCCAATATCGCAAAACTAGGCAGATAATGCTGACAAATGGATGGCGATTAGTTTTCTAAAAAAAAATATGTAACTACAATGACTCCTGACGTGGTCAAAGATCTCACCTGCCCGAGGAGAGACCCAGATACGTGCCAATGCCTCCCGGACAGCCCCAGGCGAGTTCTCCTACACCTGAGTAGAAGATGCTTCTAAACCCAGCGGATGGTTGCGAAGCCCAGAGATTTTTTGGTTTCATTGTTTAGTGCAAAAAAAAGCAATCTGTAGAATGAGTCATCTCAACCGTGAATTTTGACAGCACAAGTCACAAGTGGTGATCTTTCTCAATGGTGGTTCGGACTTGGGGACTCTGTCGAGATAACGCAACATAGTAGGGGCGTGAAGGGGGGACCCGAGCATCTCCATGGGTACCGAGCAGGCTGTGACAAAAATCCGCCACCCGCATTTTCCCCAGAAAGCCTTAACAGTTGGAGTAGACATAGCTACTCTTTTTGACTATGACAACGAAAGTGTGTGTCTTCGT
>NW_011890500.1:6302-7679 GCF_000151845.1 Pteropus vampyrus
TCAACTCTGTCCCCCTGCGATCTCGTTAAAACATAAGGGACACAGGAAGAGGCAAGGTGGCCACTGTCGGCCAGATAATCCAAGTGTGGGATTCTATCACCCCATAGGTTTAAAACTAGGTTTCCCTCGCTTTCAAAGCACACATCTCCAGGGAACCCCGCGTCCTGGGCTGAAGCTGGGTAGACGGGTGTGGGGGAGCAGACCCCCCCAAAGCCAGAAGCCGTAGCTGCTGGCTGTCAGCACCGTCAGCCAGCCACCCCCGCCCCCCGCAGCTGACCACAACGGGCTTGTCGTCCAGGAAAGCCAACGGCCACTGCATCCTCCCGCATGCCTGCCACACGGGGAGCCCTGGCCCCCCGCCCAGACGCACGGAGCACGTGCGCATTACGTGGACCCACCAAGTTCTCAGACTAATCACTGTCCGTACACGTGAAGCATCTCATCCTTATTTCTTTCAAAAACGTATAACAGGGTGTCATTTTGCGTTAGCTGCTCCGCTGGGCTGTCGACTCTAAGAGAACTCAACTGCCCTTTGCGTTTGGTGGGACAGAGTGAACTCGACTCCCCAGCGTCGTGGGACAGCACAGGACACCCGAGTCTCCCGGAGTCCACAGAGACCCCCTGACTGAGTCTGGTCCCCCCCAGCCTGACAGGTGGGGTGTCAGCGGTCAGGCTGGTAAAAGCGTAACTTACCAGACCAACTGCCTATCTCCCTCTTTGACTTTTGAAATGCAGAGACAGCAGGAGGCTGCTGCTCTCCGCCAACCGTCTCTGGCCAATAAAATCTGAGTAGTAGAAACACCAGCAGTTGGATTTTCAGCTTTAGGTCGGTTCAGTTGAGTTCCCTTTTCCCAGCCCATTCCGTGGATGGATTTCGCGAGTGCGGTGAACTATTACCATGATTAGTTCGATCGAGGCTTGTGCACGGGCAAAAGCGGACGCCGTCCGTGGTCACGTAGGCCTGCACGCGAGTGACAGGCGGGCACGCCACCCCACTCTCTGACTGGCTGCCCTGGACACGGGGCCGGGCGAGAGGACCTGTTGCTGGTCCCCCATCTGAAGGGGTCGACAAAGCGAGGACCTTTTACTGGTCCCCATCTGAAGGGGTCGACGCCTCTTTCTGGGAGCGACAGGGGACCCCGACAGACGTGACTGACAGCGACCGGGCGCGCGGGGTGTGGGGGGGATGGGGACCCCCGGGCCACCGCGCTTCCTGCCGGCCGGGCCGGGGGCCGGTCACGCGAAGTCCTTGGACACGGCCTCCACGAAGTTGGGCGCGGACATGAGGATGCCGATGGTGCACAGGATGGTGAACACGGAGAAGGCCATGAGGCACAGGCGGTCCACCACGCAGGCCGCGAACTTCCACTCGCTGCC
>NW_011890500.1:12698-13284 GCF_000151845.1 Pteropus vampyrus
CCGCCACCTCCGCGGCACCCGCTGGACCACGCCCCCTGACTGCCAGCGCCAGGGGGCGAAGCCGCAGAGTGGGCAGGGCTGCAGCCCACCCCGCACCGGCAGAGGCCGGACCACCGCCCACCGCCCACAGCCCAAAGACCCGCCTCCTTTGCCTTCGCCTCCTGCGGGAGGGGACGGCCTCTCACAGGACGGTGACAGGTGGTTCCCACCAGACCTGAGCACAGAGGCCGTTATGGGGCCGGAACACCCGATGCCGAGGGCGTGGGCACCGCCGTGACGACCGCGGGGCAGGGACATGCTGGGCTGGGACGGGGACAGGCCTGGCTGTCCTATCAGGCCTGGAGACTGGGGATGCTGCTGAGCAAAAGGAGTCTGGCCCCATCCACTGAGAGACACCTGGGGAGGGGGCCGTCGTCCAGCCCGAGGAAGAGGCCGGCGGCAGTGAGTTTCAGGCCGACCACATCAGCGTCGGCTCCGCTGGGCAGGGACGCGAGTGTCCACTGTGGCCCAGGTGAGAAGCGGCTTGGGCCTGTGACAGAGCCACACCGCACCCCCCCTCCCCGGTCCACGGGCTGCCACCTGTGAC
>NW_011890501.1:0-649 GCF_000151845.1 Pteropus vampyrus
TTAAGCATTTTGGCCTCCTTCTGATTCTACACTGCCACACAAAGGAGAGGGTCCCAGTATGTGCCGGGGTGACCGACTCTGACCCCCCAGGGGAGCTTCTGTTCCTAAAACAGCACTGTCAGGGAGCACACGTTGTCCGCGGCGCACGCGACTGCGTCCTAGCGCTCACGCCCCGCAGTCACAGCCTCGCGGGACTGGTAGTGAGCCGACGAGAAGGCCCACGAAGGATATGAGTGGTGAATGAGGCCGCCGGCACCGCCATCGGGCGGAGAATCCCGGCGAGCTGAGAGGCCGTCAGAGGGGACAGGGCAGGTGAGGCGGCTGGTGGCAGAAGCGGCCTACAATTTATGAGACGCGGCAACCAGTCAGTTAATAATCCTCCTTCCTTCTCCCCACTACTCCGCACAGAAAGCACTGATGGAGCCAACACCTTCGGTGTGAGCGGGGTTTAAATATGCTGACGTGTCTCTCACCTTTAAACACCTGAAAGGAATCAGTGGACCAAGTGCAGCTTGGAAGCATCTGGATGGAATATGCTGGCGAGGCGCGCGTCTCCAGAACCCAGATGATCCGCGGAAGGCGCATCGGGAAAACACCTGGCTCGTGCACCACGCTGGCTGCCCCAGTGACACTGAGTGACTCAGCTACC
>NW_011890501.1:2455-3710 GCF_000151845.1 Pteropus vampyrus
GTTGAAAAGCTGGCTCCCCTCTGCGACGTAGCTCCTCATGTGCTCAAATGCCCCCATGCCAGTCTGCGCCCCCGTCATCCTGCTCGGCTCCTGGACCTCTGCTGCCATGTCACTCACCACTGGGCTGGAGCGCAGTCTAGTTCCGATACCATCCTAAAGGCTGTCGTTACTGATGCGTTCTGGTCTTAATGAATTTTGAATTAATTAACTGAGGGAGGTAGGAAAGGAGGGAGGGAGTTAGAGGAAAGAAGGCGAGTGTGTACTGAGATCTCATCCAGGCTTCCAGGCCCAGCTCAGAGAAGAATGCCACAGCCACGCAGCTCCCAGTGGGACGGGCGCTCTCCCCCGACCGAGACCCCAGACCTGCGTCTCCTCCGCGAAGCTGAGCGCTCTGTTTTCCCTGTCGTTCAGTTCGTTTCTCCACTCGAAATGCCTATGGTACCCCGGAACGGTTTCTTCCCACACCCCGCTATTCATTCTCGTGGTGTCCTAGGTCTCTGCCCCGGCACCGATCACGGGGGACCCTGCACCGACTCCGGGACCCTCTGTGAGTGCCACGCTGCGCACGCTGTGGGCCCAGCGTGCGGAGACGTCACGCGAGCGTCCCCTCTCCCCCTCAGCACCGAGTGCAGCACAGTGCGTGTCACGGCGCGGCCGACGTCAGCACAGCCGGGTGAATGGCGCTCTGGCCGACCGTGGGTGCCCCGTGCTCCCCCCTTCCGACCTCCTGCCGAAGCTGCGGCAGCTCGGCACCCCTTCCAAAGGTGCCGTGTCCCGACCCGCAGAACCCGGGATCGAGTCAGCGGGCCTGCGAGAGGGCCTGGAGGTGAGACTCACCAAGGGCTGTAGTTAGGATCATAGCTGGGGAGACCGTGCTGAGTTAGTACTGTGGGTCCGAAGTAACCGCGAGGGTCCTTGTGAGTGAACTGGGAGGCAGGCGAGCTGGAGAGACTGGGGGAGGCCACGCTGCCGGCTCGGACGGTGGAGAAGGGCCACGTGCCTAGGATGCAGGTGATCTCGAGAAGCAGAAAAAGGCAAGGAAACAGCTTCTCTCCTGGGCCTCCGGAAGGAACGCAACCCGGCAGACACCTTAATCTTAGCCCGGAGAAACCCATTTCTGACCGATAACCTTAGGGAAGTATGCATCTCTCTTGGAATAATGTGTACTTAAGCATCCTTCCTGTGCCCCTCCCCGGGGATCAAACTCCATACAGACAGAGACCACATCTTTGGCACCCATCCTTATGGCCATCAC
>NW_011890501.1:5815-8199 GCF_000151845.1 Pteropus vampyrus
TGTCGCTTCCCGTCAGACCACGAATCATAGGGAGCGAGCGTCACTTCCCCGTTTACGTTCTCTTGCCCTAGAAGGAGGCCTGGCACACCTCCTTCCACCTCCCCCTATGCTTGCAAATGATTTCCACCCTCGACAAGCGTTTGCCCCATCGAAACCTGCCACTCATGGTTTTGCCGACTTTTGGGGGTCCCTCACCTTCGCACAGGCCTCTGTTCACCTCGGTCCCTTCTCCCTCCCTACAACTCACGAGGCGAAGCACCTGGCTGCGGTTAAGTCGAGTCCGCTTCGCTGCTCTTGCATCCACGCCACTGGAAGTGACCGAAGCGGGAAAGATCCGCACGCGCACAGCCGCGGTGACAGGGGACCCCTTGAATTCCTGACCATGAACTTCAGGCGGGTGACAGGGGACGCCTTGAATTCCTGACCATGAACTTCAGGCGGGCCACAGCACACCCAATGCCACCCTTCCTTTACTCTATCGCGCGCATGGGCGTCGTGTGACATAACTGCCTCGTGCCTCCCACCGTGAATACCGTTTCTCCCAAACTTACGCTGACATCCCCCGTCACCAAGAAAAAACATCAGAAGGGCACCACGTCCACCCACCGGCACCTTCAGCCGTCTACGCCGCTGTCTCTCCTGCTCCCACGGCCGCCTCGGTTCACCCCAGGTGACCGCGATCCTGTCCATTCTTCCGACGCGAGGACGCTCCTGTGACGCGTCTCCTTCCTGTTCCTCCATGGCGACTTTTCTCACTCCGCTAGGTGACTGGCGTCCGTGCGCGCAGACGCGCTCCGCGTAGGACGTGCACCGTTGGGCCCCACTTTCCCCGACCCGCCATGTTCGTCCCCCGCGCGTTGACAGTGTGCTTGGAAGCGGTGTCTAGCCCCTCGCCGTCACCGACCCCGCTCTGCCCATTTTCAAATCCCATCTCAGAAGGTTTCCAACATCATTGCACCAGGCTCCTCCTGTCAAAGTCACCGAGGGCCGACAGGTGGCGATAACAGCAATCACGCCCCCATCTATACCTCATCTTATCCTTTATAAGTGTGTCACCGGCTCTCCCTTCTGCTCAGGCAGCGTCTACACTTAGCTTCCAGGCTGACATGTTCCCACCGTCTTTCTCTTACGCCTCACTCTCCTCTGTGTCCTCCCCATTCCCCAAGTCACAAACGCCAGAGTGCAGCAGAGGTCAGTCTTCCAGGCGCCTCCCTCCTCCACACCCAGCCCCCGTGCGGTCCCATCCAGAGACGAGGGTCCCAACACCGCGCGCGTGACGCTGGCGACTCCCAAACTGTATTTCTGGACCGTTTTATTTCTAGCCCAGACCTCTCTCTCGAATGCCAGACTTCTATGCGCAATGACCCACTCAGAATTTCCAATTGCATGTTTCGTAGGTTACTCATACATCAAAGTCTAAATCCGACCGCCCAGTCTCCACCCTAAATACCGGCTTTCCATGTACTCGCCACCTCAGTTACGAGCGACTCTACTTTCCTAGTTGCTGGGACCAATGATCTGAAAATCATTCGAAGTTATTTTCTGTCCCACACACCCCGGGTCTCATATAGCAGCACATTCGGTCGGCGCTCTCTTCAAAATATATCGAGAATCTGAGCGCTGAGGACCACCTCTGCGGCCGCTGTCTGCTCCCTACGCCATCGCAATAGCATCCTGGTAAAACATAAATGACCATGTTATTCCTCTGTTCGAACCTGCAGATGTTCTGAGCAAAACCCACCACGTTCCTTCGATGGTTTAAGATCGTCATGAGAAAGAGCGAGTTTTTCAAGTTCACTTGAAAAGTGAGAAGAGTTTTTCCAACGGGGAAAGTTACGGGAGGCTTTAGATAAAAAGGAAGGACTTGGCTTGTCTTTCAGGGTAGTATGTTTGGAGGGAGAGGTAGATATTGGAAAATAAGAGCATTCGGGGGAGAGGAACAGACGCACGTACCGACAGACGCGCGGACAACTACAGCCTTCAATAATCAGTGTTTTCAGGAAACGACTGTAGGCCGATGGATGCTTCACCAGGAGACAGGAACAGGAAGGCAGATTTAAGCCAGACCATGGAAGGGCGTACAAAATACTCTAGATGCGTTTCGATGGGCGATAGGGAACCACAGAAATCTCATTCCACGCAGAAACGGCATGATGGGAATGATAAAACGCAGAAACCAGGGAGGAGCTCGCTGCGTGGAGGAGCGTGGAGATGCCAGGGAGGGCGCGCCCACAGCCGACGGGCGAGGGGCGCTGCCCGGAAGGGCGAAGAGCGGGCGCCTGGACGCCCCCCGTGGTTATGCACTAGGCGGTTGAGAAGCCGTTACGATATTCCTAGAAATATTCTCAGTGAAAACAGTGGTCGCCGGGACGTGGAGAAGTCGG
>NW_011890501.1:9159-11688 GCF_000151845.1 Pteropus vampyrus
GCAGGTAGCAGACCAGTGCAAGGGGTGGCCCATCGCGGCACAGACGCTAACACGGCGCCTGGTACATGGCACCACGTTCGTAAACACTTACTGGAAAAACGAACGAACGATGCCCTCCCGCAGAAGCCAGCGCTCACGCATGCCGTCCGATGCGTCGGCTCCGCTGTCACGTGCTCCGAGAAGTCTCCCTGACTACCCCTTCCAGCCGCCCGAGTTTCCACGGTGCTGTACTTACAGACTGCCAGCGTGGCACGTTTTAGAGTGAAGCCCATAAGCCCGCTCAGTTCACTCACACTAATAAGTCTACGGTGCCCTGGGGGCCAAACACCTGGCTTCTGCAGCTCTGTGCTCCTCACACCTCGACGGAGCCTTGATGACAGAGGGCCTTCGTGCGCGCTTGCTAAATGATGCGCAAACAGCTAGGAAAGGGGCTGAATAAACCATGACATATGACAGAATAACATACCGCTTATGCCTTCAAAAAGCTTACCGTTAGGTCACTGTACAAACAAACACATCAACACCCACGATGCAGAAGGAACTGTGCTATGTTCATGGCACGAAAGAGATGGCACATTCGATTTAAAACAAGCTTCAAAAAGGACAATTTATAAAGGTGTGGGCAGACGACAGGAAAAGCACAGGACTAGAGCTAGACTTTAGAGCCAGAGTGCGTGGGAGTCCTTTATCACAGCTACGCCTGAAGACCCCGAGGGGACAGTGGTGACAAGAGCCCATGGAGAGAGAGAGTCATGTGTGCAGGACCACCTAGAGCAGCGGTCCCCAACCTTTGTGGCACCAGGGACCGGTGCTCCTATGAGAATCTGATGCCTGCCGATCTGAGGCGGAGCTGAGGCGGTGATGCCGGCGCTGGGAGCGGCTGCAGACACAGATGAGGCTTTGCTCACCTGCCCGCCACTCACCTCCTGCTGTGCGGCCTGGTTCCTGACAGGCCACAGACAGGTACCAGTCTGTGGCCCGGATTTGGAGACCCCTACCTAGAGAAAGTGCTGGGCTCACAGATGAAGGACCCAGCCAAACCAAAGGATGTCGCCCCACAGGGAGGGAGCCTGGACACTTCCTAAAAATTCTCCCCACATGACCTTCCTCAGTGAGCTTGGGTTTTCTGCAGGAGGCGGATTCTAAGGTGATCTCTCCTCATGACTGAGTGTTCTTAGGTTTTTGTTTGGTTTGTTTGGTTTTGCATTATCACCATTTTTTTCCCCCAAGAAGTATTTACTGCTCATCTCTGACGTCTGCTCAGACCCACTGACTGCCTTCCACAGGGAAGTTCAGTCTACCAAAAACACGCGGTGTAAAAGGCCCGGTGAGTGCTTAGGCATAACCACGGATAGATGCAGCAGAAACACATAAACACGATGACTGCGCTTCCTGCGAGAGAACAGGTGGCTGCCACAGGACGCGCTGGCCTGAGTCTGAGGGTGGGAAGTTTCCAGGAGAACAGTCAGGGTGACAACATCAGAGACACACGTGTGTGAGGGTGACTGTAGCAGAGGGTTTCATTCCAAAACCTGTGGCGCGTTTCGGGCTGAGGGTGACCTAGCATGTGTGTGCCAGGGCGGTGAGTTCGACATCAGGCAACCCGAGAAGGAATTATATGTGACACCGTGCACCATCACGTAAGGAGCTCAGGCTCTGTCCTGGAAACAGGCATACAGGACATCCGCGTCACGGTGGGTCCACCAGCATACCTGTCACGCCTACTCCGCATGGGCCCATGCCCACGCGTTGATGCGGACCCTCACCTGAGGCCACCTGCCCCTCCATGTCAAGCTCTCCGCATCTGGAAGATTCCAGGGCCCGCAGAGCAGGGCTCAGGCAGTGCCCGCCGGTCTCACGCTGGTGGAAGCGAGGCCCACACGACTGTGTCCATCCGATTTTATGGCCCTGGGGATCAGATCATAGCCATTTAATTATGAGCACAGTCCCTCATTTCAGTTACTCACACCACTCACAGACTTCGTCAGAAGCGGAGGCGAACCAGCAGCTTCTCCTCGAATGGAGACTACCTGTCAACAGAGACACGTCTTCATCCCCAAACCGCAAGGCAATCTGGGGGCTCAGCGTAGCATCTCGGCCACAATACATCTCCAGGGTCCCCGAGTCCGCTGGGCTGGGTCACAGGGCCCAAGCGGCAGGATGGGGTTCCCAACAGCCTGGATGTGCCGTGGCCCATTTCTTTAACACAGGCAGCCCCTACCTCTCCTTCAAGGCCAAGCTCAAGTACGCCCTCCTCCCCGAAGCCTTCCGGGGCACGCTGACGCCTCGCCCGCCCAAACGTCCGCTCGTACAGCCTTCTGAGCCTTACAACAAGTATGGCTCTGTCGTAGCCATGTGTTCCCTCATCTGCGAGCTCTGTGAGGGGGGGACCGTCCCATTTATCTCTGTGTCCCCAGGGCCTAGCACAGTCTTGGTGCACAAAAGACAGTCGACAAGTTCTTACCATACAAATGAATGAATTATCAAACCTCGTAATCAGAGTATTCTCCAATCTGGTCAAATTAGGGT
>NW_011890501.1:16288-17684 GCF_000151845.1 Pteropus vampyrus
AGTCAGCGTTCAGGGTGGCGTTTAGAGAGCTACTTACTCCCAGTATGGGTAAAGCGTACACGCACACACACGAAGCTCACCTCTGCCCACAAGCACACAGGCGGGTCCGCGCATGCTCGGGGCACCCCGCACCCCCGGGCTCCGCAGGCCGTTTGCGTAGGAGACATTTCCCGTGAGCGTCTAACGGGAAAACTGCCAGAGTCCCACCGTCTCAAACACCTACGTACGACCTCGGATTCTCAGTGACCTATGTGCTGGTGAAGTTTTCTAAATAACTCAGCCAAGGAGAAAGAAAGTCTGTGGAATCAAAGCTTTCGCTGTCTCTAAAAACTCTCGGGGTTTTGCAGAAGTTTGGCGGGTCCTTGGAAGTGTGTTAGAGATGGCGTCCCTCACCGGTCCCGGCGCAGGTGGACGTCTCATAGGTAAGTGGGAGGTGGATTCTCTCCTGAAACTACTGCGAACCCATGGAGCATGCGTGTTTAAGCAGGGGTTGTGTGGCCATTGAAATAACTCATTTTACAAAGTAGGAATTACCTTTTTTCCAGCTCTGTTATCTCGTTTTCTGTTTGTTCCGTTTGGTTTACCTTCTCCGTCCCAGAGGCATTTGAGGAAGCTGCTAGGACGTGACCTGCCTCCCAGGCGTGTGGGCCACGTGAGCCAAGAAGAGCGGTGGGAGCTCCCCTCATGCTTCTCACGTCCAGCAGAATGAGGCTGGTGGGCTTGGGTCAGACAGACGTGGCTTTGAGTCCTAGCCCTGCCACCTGCTATCTGTCGGACCTGGAACAAACCAGGTCACTTCCACAAAAATGTCTCCCTGTCTGTTATGTAGGATAAGAACACAAAGTACTGTTTAACGCAGGATTGACTGAGATGATGCGGCCGATGGGGAGGACTCGGTTTCCCTGCCACCCTTCCTGGCACCTCCCTCCCGTTCCCGCTGGGACCCGCACCACCCACCCCCGCCTCCTGGCTTATCCTCAGACGCAGACTGCCTGTCTGAGCACATCTAGTAGAGCAGTGGTTCTCAATCCTGACTGCGTCCAGAGTCGCCGAAGGAGCTTCGCTTTCGTTTTTTCATTAAATATAGTTTATTATATCCGAGGTCGTCCGTAGGTGTTTGAGACGGTGGGATTCTGGCAGTTTTCCTGTTAGACACTCACGGGAAACGTCTCCTACATGTATATGTGGTCACCACGCTATGTCTAGTAACCATCTGTCCCCGTCTAAGCTTATTACGATATTATCGATCACAGTCCTCTGTGCTGTACGTCACATCCCCGTGACTGTTTATCTTATAACCGGACTTCGTACGTCTCATTCCCCTTCGCCTTTTCACCCATCCCCCAAAGCCTCTTCCCTCCAGCGACCATCACTGTGGCCTCTGTCTCTATGAGTC
>NW_011890502.1:0-887 GCF_000151845.1 Pteropus vampyrus
ATCACCGCTCACCTCTGTCCTCCACGTCCAGAAGCAGAGTGCTCGCCTGACTCACCTGCTCCTCCCTCCCCGGCTGGTGGGTCCTCACACCGGGGGTGCTTTCATCTGCACGGGGTGGTCCTCTGGCCCTCGTTCAGTAGATCACTTTTAACTTTCTGAAATAATGAGCAGTGATAACTGAAAACAGTCCTTAAGAAAGTGTTTTCATAGAGGACATGTGTATCAAATCTGTACGCTTTCACGAGAGCGGACGGTGTCTATATAGATATAGATATACAGTAGGTTTTTAAAACATCGTTTGTTATAGTGCCCCAGACACCATCCGCTCTCGTGAAAGCATAGATAGATATAGATATAGATGATATAGATATAGATATAGATATATCTGAACTAGTACAACATTAGACAAAAAAATTAAAAAGTCCTGAATCTCCTCAGTAGAAGGATTCGAGATTCGCTCTTTAGAATCAGGTGATAAAAACTGGGTATCAAAAGTCTAAACCCGAGAGAAGCGTGAACCAAATGGAAATGGATTTCTCTCCCATAAACTAGTTCGGGGGCAGAGAGCACAGGCCTGGACGGCAGCTCGGTCTCGGTGACGAGAATTTCCTCAGGACTCACCCAGGCATCCTGCGGCCAGCCCCGCACCTTCGTGGTCCAAGGTGGAATCCACACCCAGGTCGCAGGTGGGGGAAGTCGAGAGTTGTTGCATCTCAGGGAGCGTCTCCCGAGCACCTCGCATGCGTTTCTGCTCAGTCCCGTTGGCCAGAATCCAGTCACTTAACTTTTACCTGGTGAGACTTAGAAATATATGTTTGATTCTGGACAAATACACAACAAACAAACAGTTTTTATTTCCATGGAAGAAAAAGAGACGAGAAGAATAC
>NW_011890502.1:939-3913 GCF_000151845.1 Pteropus vampyrus
CACGCTAGCCATCCGTTAGGTCCCCACTGCCCCCAAAGGCCAGTCGTTAAGCAGAGCAAGCCCTTGCGTGCGCATTACTTCATAGGAGGTGTCATTTACTTCCAAAAGGGTCTTGGAAAGGGAGAAGCTTGGTGGGAGTGGAAAGGGTTACTCAGCTATCATATGTATAAACGTGCACCTATTCATTTCAACAATGGGAATATATTTAAGTATTGCTATAAACACTCGATTGGCACTAGTATACTGTAGTTACTCATGTTTGCCAATTAAACACTTGACTAACTGAATACATGTTTGGTACAGGACTGTTGGGGAGGCAGTCCCTCCAAATCCAAGGGCCGTGAAATTGCTCAGTCCTTGAGGAAACCGGTTTGCACCGGAGGCTGAGCATCTACACAGTCCCTCCTTAGGCGGGGGTCCAGCGGAGGCCCTGAGCAGAGAAGGACAGGAGAGGGGATGGATCCTGACTCAGAACCCACAGCGCTGTTCTCTGAACCGCCAGAACATGCGTTCACATTTAATCACAGCACAGAAACAGCCGGCCAGGCAACACCGGTGTGGCCGGCAGACACACTGACACCACCGGTGTCACCCCGGGCTGCGTGCGTCACCCCGACCCCCTCAGCGCCCTGCTTTCCTGCTGTCTCCCAGACTGGCCGCCCCTTCAGCATCCTCGGGGGGCAGGAACGCGGGGCACAGCACCTACCGGGCCACCCCCACCCCGCTGCGTGTAGTGGGGCTCTCGGGCCTGCGTCCCAGGCCGTGCTGGGCTCTTCTCTAGCTCTTCTCCCCAAATGTTGATTTTTAAAAGAAACTTAATATATAGGGGACACGAAAAAATTAACCCTCAGGCGCTTGAACTGAGGGGGAGGTGGGTAGTGGGCGTGGCCAAGGACGCACTGTGGCTTCCCTCGTCTGCACGGTGAAGTCCAGAGAGTTCGCCGTTCAGCGGGACCCGCCCTGCCCCACAACCACGGGACAGCAGGGGAAGCAAGGCAGCCAGGCCGCCCTGCAGCAGGCCGAGGGGGACGGGCATCTGGCTCCTCACTGCCACGCGGGGCCTGGTCGGAGCGCACGGAGACCGTGGTGACTCCGCGGACTGCTGTTCCTCGTCAGCGACTGGACTTGGAGTCGCCGTGAATGGAAATCCGAGAACTGCCTGTGGACAGTGGGAAAGGGGCACCGATGAGCCGCCGTCGCTATGGCGATGGGAGTGTCCTCGGAGGATGAGGAAGATGAGGAAGGAGATGATGAGGGCGGGGATGATTTAGAAGGGCAAAGACCGAGTGAGCAATTTCCTAAGAGGGGGGCTTAGAACTACATGCTTATAGGTCATATTAGATCATATTATTTAAGGTTGTTACACCGATTCAGAAGTGACGACAAGTATTTATGGGGCAAACTATCAAATGCCCAAATTGTCCTAATTATTGAAGTTATACAAGTAAACGAAACAGGAAAAAAATCCCGCCCTGCATAGTTCACATATTTTACTTCAGCTGATTATTTTGACAGCTTGATTAAAAGTGTCGGTAAAAGGAGTTAAGTATTTTAATTAAAAGTGTATTACAAAGAAATAATTATAAGGAAAAAAGAACAGTTATGGTATGAATGAATCTGACGGCCAGGCGAGACTCTCTGAGAAGGACTAAGTTCACTACTTGTTCTATGTGAAACAGTGCTTGCTATGTATGCAGGAAATGTCGAAAATGTGCTGCTTTCCTATAAATATTTTACTCGTAGTTATCTCCCTAAATAATATAATCACGAAAAATATTCCCTCAAGCAATGGGAAAGATGGATTTCATAGAGAGCTGGAAACCAATTTTAATAAATCGAGTTGGAGGTCAAGCTTCAAAGCCGACAGCTGGGACACATGGCCATTGACAGAGTGTCAGATTTGGTGAACTTTCCAGCAGAGTGACAGCTGGGGCTAATGATGGGATGAGTACAAATTCTCAGTGGGAATGTAACAAATTGGTTCCTGACTGCACAAATTCTTCAGATGTATTTTTTTTCAAAATTCGAAATACTAAGAATGGCACTTTGATAATATTAGTTCAAAATTAAGTCAAAGAATATTGATTAAAACTACATTGTTTAATATCAGCTCCTGAGTATAAAATGTAACGAAGTATGCACATGTACCAGAAAGGTACTGGGACTCAGATTTCATTGATGAAAACTTTTCTTCTAAGATGCTCCGGTTCCCAGCGTTGATATTAGAGTGTAGGCAGTGGCAGTTTGGAGCGATGCCGCGCCTACTGGGTTTTAAAAACCAGATCATCTTCTATCCATCTCTGTTTAAGAAATGTTTGTTTGGAAAGTAAATGCTAATATGTTAAGAGCTGATTGTTATATATTGTAATTAATCAGTGTATGGTGGATTAAGTTTTAGCTAATACTTTCATAGTGAGTATCAAGCAACCGAAAAGGAGTCTAAAGTGATCTTGTCACATTTTTATACGTCAAAACTAAGACCTCAGATATGGTGCTGGAGATGCACGGATAGGTAAGGGAAGGAAGCCGTTCCCAAGGTCAAAGAACTCACGGAGTGGAAATGGGTGACCGCTCGCAGCGGAGTAAGGAAGTGTTAGGAACAGGCATCATCTACGTTTCCTGTGGCCATACAGATGGACCTGGGGTGAGGATGTCCTTTCCTGGGGACAGTTAGGGACAGCCCTACTGCCTGGCTTCTCCCGACTCCTCCCCGCAGACAGGCCCTTGTAGCTCAGACCTCTGATGCATTGGGCTTCGAGGCTGAATCCGCAGTGGGCGCTCAGCCAGCAGAAGGAAGAAGAGGCCTCTGATCAGGGTCCTGGCCCGTGTGCGTGACACGCCGCCGTTGGAGGAAGTTGGCACCGTTCGTTGTAGAATAGAATGGAAAGCGTGAAAGGGACTGGAGGTCACGTGTGCCCCCCTCCCATTCAGAGGGGGAAGGACGGGCTGTGGGGCCGGACGTGCTTCCTCAAGG
>NW_011890502.1:3963-6604 GCF_000151845.1 Pteropus vampyrus
TGGCACTGACGTCCCCACGGCGCACGTGCTGTGGGGCCTTGGGCGACGTGCTCCATGCTCCGCCCGCAATCCTTCCTTCGGCTCTCACACGATCGTCGTGGAAGTTGTAGTTATTACGCTGATCCATCACCCGAGAGGCTCACGGCGCCCTCATTTACGATTAGACATCTAGTAACTCCATCAGCCCGGCCTGGGACCCAGGCGAGATTAAGAAAAGCCAGCTCTTAACCTCCACGACACACATTCTCCGTCGCGTTTGACAGTGTGGATATAGACGTAGACTCTGTGGTCGATAGAAATACTTTTTACTGAAAACATGCAAGCAGTAGAATGTGCGATACGGTGATTAATTTTCTTAGGAAAAAACCTTCTGCCGTGAGTTCTGATATCCTATAAATTCAGCCTATTAGAATACTCCTCTCTTTAATGTATTTGAGTAGTTACTAGAGAAGAATAAGGATTCCTGGAACTGAATTTGCATAAATAGATAAATTCTTACTCCACAGTCCAGAGGACGAATTATGTGAAACAGATGTGTTTTGTGCCCTTGATTGGAGGGAGAAATGGCGCATCTCGGCCTCGGAGTCAGCGAATTCTCCTCGTTATCATTTTCTGAATTCTCACTTTTTTCAAAAATCATGTCAGAAGTAAGAGAGATCTCAGCGTACGGAGTCAGAACCCAGTCACACGGGCCACGCTAGCCATCCGTTAGGTCCCCACTGCCCCCAAAGGCCAGTCGTTAAGCAGAGCAAGCCCTTGCGTGCGCATTACTTCATAGGAGGTGTCATTTACTTCCAAAAGGGTCTTGGAAAGGGAGAAGCTTGGTGGGAGTGGAAAGGGTTACTCAGCTATCATATGTATAAACGTGCACCTATTCATTTCAACAATGGGAATATATTTAAGTATTGCTATAAACACTCGATTGGCACTAGTATATTGTAGTTACTTATGTTTGCCAATTAAACCCTTGGCTAACTGAATACATGTTTGGTACAGGACTGTTGGGGAGGCAGTCCCTCCAAATCCAAGGGCCGTGAAATTGCTCAGTCCTTGAGGAAACCGGTTTGCACCGGAGGCTGAGCATCTACACAGTCCCTCCTTAGGCGGGGGTCCAGCGGAGGCCCTGAGCAGAGAAGGACAGGAGAGGGGATGGATCCTGACTCAGAACCCACAGCGCTGTTCTCTGAACCGCCAGAACATGCGTTCACATTTAATCACAGCACAGAAACAGCCGGCCAGGCAACACCGGTGTGGCCGGCAGACACACTGACACCACCGGTGTCACCCCGGGCTGCGTGCGTCACCCCGACCCCCTCAGCGCCCTGCTTTCCTGCTGTCTCCCAGACTGGCCGCCCCTTCAGCATCCTCGGGGGGCAGGAACGCGGGGCACAGCACCTACCGGGCCACCCCCACCCCGCTGCGTGTAGTGGGGCTCTCGGGCCTGCGTCCCAGGCCGTGCTGGGCTCTTCTCTAGCTCTTCTCCCCAAATGTTGATTTTTAAAAGAAACTTAATATATAGGGGACACGAAAAAATTAACCCTCAGGCGCTTGAACTGAGGGGGAGGTGGGTAGTGGGCGTGGCCAAGGACGCACTGTGGCTTCCCTCGTCTGCACGGTGAAGTCCAGAGAGTTCGCCGTTCAGCGGGACCCGCCCTGCCCCACAACCACGGGACAGCAGGGGAAGCAAGGCAGCCAGGCCGCCCTGCAGCAGGCCGAGGGGGACGGGCATCTGGCTCCTCACTGCCACGCGGGGCCTGGTCGGAGCGCACGGAGACCGTGGTGACTCCGCGGACTGCTGTTCCTCGTCAGCGACTGGACTTGGAGTCGCCGTGAATGGAAATCCGAGAACTGCCTGTGGACAGTGGGAAAGGGGCACCGATGAGCCGCCGTCGCTATGGCGATGGGAGTGTCCTCGGAGGATGAGGAAGATGAGGAAGGAGATGATGAGGGCGGGGATGATTTAGAAGGGCAAAGACCGAGTGAGCAATTTCCTAAGAGGGGGGCTTAGAACTACATGCTTATAGGTCATATTAGATCATATTATTTAAGGTTGTTACACCGATTCAGAAGTGACGACAAGTATTTATGGGGCAAACTATCAAATGCCCAAATTGTCCTAATTATTGAAGTTATACAAGTAAACGAAACAGGAAAAAAATCCCGCCCTGCATAGTTCACATATTTTACTTCAGCTGATTATTTTGACAGCTTGATTAAAAGTGTCGGTAAAAGGAGTTAAGTATTTTAATTAAAAGTGTATTACAAAGAAATAATTATAAGGAAAAAAGAACAGTTATGGTATGAATGAATCTGACGGCCAGGCGAGACTCTCTGAGAAGGACTAAGTTCACTACTTGTTCTATGTGAAACAGTGCTTGCTATGTATGCAGGAAATGTCGAAAATGTGCTGCTTTCCTATAAATATTTTACTCGTAGTTATCTCCCTAAATAATATAATCACGAAAAATATTCCCTCAAGCAATGGGAAAGATGGATTTCATAGAGAGCTGGAAACCAATTTTAATAAATCGAGTTGGAGGTCAAGCTTCAAAGCCGACAGCTGGGACACATGGCCATTGACAGAGTGTCAGATTTGGTGAACTTTCCAGCAGAGTGACAGCTGGGGCTAATGATGGGATGA
>NW_011890502.1:6654-7137 GCF_000151845.1 Pteropus vampyrus
GAGGGGGCGTCAAGAATGGCTTTGGGGTGGGTGGGGAAGCCGTCCCCCGAAGGGGCAGGTGCTCCATCCCCCTGGGGAGTCCGGGCATGCAGCTGTGGTCCTTGTGTGCTTCCGGTCACGCCCTTTACCCTCCAGATTGTTCCAGCTGTGAACAGTAGGTTATGGATCGCCCCTGCCTCCACCCAGGGAAGGGACCTCAGCGCGCGGTTTTTATGGGAAGAGATCATGAGTTCAGTTTTAGGCACAACGGGAGAGGTGCCTGCTGTATCCAGGTGGATGTAACCGGGGTGGAGGGGGGGTCAGTCTGCAAGTCTCGAGTGTGTAGTTGGCTGCTGAACCCTGGGGTCCGCACGACGTCACGCAGAGACGCCAGATAGAGTGAAGAGCCTTGTGCCCGCGGCATCGTTTGCCTCTCGGGGTCCGCGGGAAGGTGGACGGGCCCTCTGCCGGGACACGTGACGGTGACCCCGCAGTGCTAAGTGC
>NW_011890503.1:0-340 GCF_000151845.1 Pteropus vampyrus
CCCTAACACAAACACAAACCCTAACCCTAACCACTTACCTTAACATTAACCCAATCCCTAACACTAACCCCTAACCCTGACCTTAACCCTATTCCTTATTCTGATCCTACCTCTAAAAATAATGCTAACATTAACCTTAACTCTAATCCTAACCCTTAATTTAACGCTAAAACTAACCCTAACAGTAACCCTAACCATAAGACTAACCCTAACTCTAAATTTTATACTAACAATAACCCAAAACCTAACCCCTTACCATAACCTAATCGTAAGCATAACTTTAACTGTAAAACTAATCCTAATCATAATCCAAACCCCAACCTTAACTCTAAAACCTAAC
>NW_011890503.1:581-2150 GCF_000151845.1 Pteropus vampyrus
AACCCTTACCCTATCATAAACTTAAACCTAACCCTAA
Organism: Pteropus vampyrus; assembly: GCF_000151845.1. NCBI lineage: Eukaryota > Metazoa > Chordata > Mammalia > Chiroptera > Pteropodidae > Pteropus > Pteropus vampyrus. The sequence continues at coordinate 619 of NW_011890503.1, forward strand.
CTGTAAAGAGAAACCTACCTTTAAACTGAACCTAAACCGAACCTTAATGGTAACCCTAAACCTAACCATAATTTAAAGCTAACAATAACCCTAACCCTAACACCATATCCTAAAACTAACCCTAAATCTAACATTAAGTCTAAAACAAACCCTAACTCTAACGCTAAAAGTAACCCAAAGCCTGAACCTAACCGTAAAAATAAAGCTAATGCTAAACATAATTCGAAACGTAACCCTAACACTAACATTAACCCTGATCCTACCTTAACACTAAAGCTTATCCTAACCCTCATTCTAAACCTAACCCTAAATTTTATACTAACGATAACTCTAAAACTAACAGCTTACCCTAACCTTAATCCTAAACTTGAATCTAACCCTAAACCTAACTCTAACCGTAAACCTAACCCTATATTAAACCTAATCCAAACCTTAATGATAACCCTAACCCTAACTTAACCTAAACGCTAAGTATCACCCTAACATTAAAAATAACTTTAATCTATTACTTTAATCCTAACCCTAACCCTGACTCTACCATAAAACTAAAGCTTATCATAAGCCTAATTCTAACCTTAACTGTAGCACTAACCATAACCCTGAATCTAATCTGAAAAACTAAAGCTAATCGTAAGCCTAATTCTAACCCTAACCGTAAAATTTACAATAACAATAAACCTAACTCTAAACCAATACCCTAACCCAATCGCTAAACCTAAACGTAAATTAACCCTAAGGCTGACCTTAACACTAACCTAAATATAAGCATTACCCTAACCCTAACCCTAAATATTAACCTACCCCTAAACTAAAACTAACCTGAACAATAACGACAACCCTAACCATAACCGAATCCTAACTTTAAGTCTAATATTAACCATAACTCTAACTCTTACGTTAAACCTAACCATAACCATAAACCTAATTGTAGACCTGAAGCTAACTCGAACTCTAACATTATTCCTAACACTAACCCTAAACTTAACAAAAGCCTAAACCCAAATTTAACCCTAACCTTGATCCTAACCCTAAAACTAAAGTTAATCCTATCCCTAATTCTAACCCTAACCTTAACACTAACCTTAAGCCTAAATTTTACACTAACAATAACCCTAACCATAATGCCTAACTCTTAACCTAAACCTAACCACAACATTAATTCTAAAACTAACCCTAACCATAACTCTAACCCTAACATTAACCCTAACCCTGATCCTAACCCTTAAACTAAAGCTAATTCTAATCCTAAATCTAACCCTAAACCTTAATTTTACACTATCAATAACACTAACCCTAACCCCTTACTCTAACCCTAACCCTAAACTATAGCTATCCCTAACACTAACCCTATCCCTAAGCATAACCCTAACCTAAACCAAACCCGAACAGTAACCCTATACCTACACCTAATACCAACCCCTTATTGTAACCATAACTCTAACCCAAACCCTAACCTTAACAATATCCCTGATCATAATACTAAAACTACAGCTAAAACTATATGTAACAATAACTCTAACACTAACTCTAAC
>NW_011890503.1:3450-5041 GCF_000151845.1 Pteropus vampyrus
CCTTATTGTAACCATAACCCTAACCCTAACCCTAACCTTAACAATAACCCTGATCCTAATACTAAAACTACAGCTAAAACTATATGTAACAATAAGCCTAACACTAACTCTAACTCTAATCTAAAATTAACCATAAATCTAACACTACCATAAACCTAACCTGAAGCTAAACCTAACCTGGCCCTAACTCTAAGCCTAACTGTAAAACGAACCCTAACCCTAACCTAACCATAACTCTAACACTAACATTAATTCTAACTCTAACCTCTTACCCTAAATGTCACCCTAAACCTATCCATAACCATACACCTATCCCTAACCCTAGACTTAACCCAAAACCTAAGCCTAACCCTAACCCTAACACTAAACCTAACCCCTTATTCTAACACTAACTATAAACCTAACCCTAAGCCTAACACTAACGATAACCTTAAACACTAACCCCAATCAAACATTAACCCGAACCCTATTCCTAACACCTATCCTAACCCTAACCATGTACCCTAACCAGAAACCTAGGTCTCGCACTAACACTAAACGTAACACTACCCTAACTCCAATCCTAACCCTAAACCTAACCCTAAATTGTAGGGTTAACCATAACACTAAAAAATAACCCTAACTCCCACCCCTTACCCTAAACGTAACCTTAACCCTTACTTTAACTCTAAAACTAAACCTAACCCTATTCCAAACCATAACCCTAAACCTAACCCTAAACCTATCCTTAACTTTAACACTAAAACTAACCCTAACACAAACGTTAACACTAACATCAAGCCTACTCCTGATCCTAACCCTTAAACTAAAGCTATCCTAACCCTAATTCTAACTCTAACCCTAAATTTTACACTAACAATATAACTAAACCTAACCCCATACCGTAACCCTAACCCTGAACTATAGCTAAAACTAACCCTATCTCTAAGCATAACCCTAACCTACACAAACTCTAATCGTAACTATAACCTTAAACCTACCCCTAAACTGAACCTAACCCGAACTCTAACAGTAACCCTAACACTAATCTAACCGAAATTCTAACCCTAATTCCTAAACCTAACCTTAACCCTAACCCTAATCCTTACCCTAACCCAAAACTTAAACCCTAACCATAACCGTAACCCAATGCTAATCCTGATCCTAAACCTAAAACTAACACGAATCCTAACTCTCATTCTAACCATAACTCTAACACTAACCCTAACATTAAATTTTAATCTAATAACCCTAAACCTAACTCCTTATCATAAACTTAACACTAAATCTAAGTTTAAGTCTAAAACTAACCATAACTCTAACCATAACCTTAACATTAACCCGAACGCTAATCCTAACACTAAAACCAAAGCTACTGATAACTTAAATTTTAAATTTAACCCTAACACTAACCCTAATCCTGATACTAACCCTAACAGTAAAGTTTATCCTAATCCTAACACTAATGCTAACATTAACCTTAACCCTAACCTAAACCTCACCCTAATCCTAACCCTAACGATAACCTTATCTGAATCCTAACGGTAACTCTAACTCTAACCTAATCCTAACCCTAACACTAACCCTAAATCTGAACCTACCGTAAAACTAA
>NW_011890503.1:5571-11472 GCF_000151845.1 Pteropus vampyrus
TTAACTTTAACACTAAAACTAACCCTAACACAAACGTTAACACTAACATTAAGCCTACTCCTGATCCTAACCCTTAAACTAAAGCTATCCTAACCCTAATTCTAACTCTAACCCTAAATTTTACACTAACAATATAACTAAACCTAACCCCATACCGTAACCCTAACCCTGAACTATAGCTAAAACTAACCATATCTCTAAGCATAACCCTAACCTACACAAATTCTAACCCTAACTATAACCTTAAACCTACCCCTAAACTGAACCTAACCCGAACTCTAACGGTAACCGTAACACTAACCTAACTGAAATTCTAACCCTAATTCCTAAACCTAACCTTAACCCTAACCCTAATCCTTACCTTTACCCAAAACTTAAACCCTAACCTTAACCGTAACCCAATGCTAACCCTGATCCTAAACCTAAAACTAACACGAATCCTAACTCTCATTCTAACCATAACCTTACACTAACCCTAATTTTAAATTTTAATCTAATAACCCTAAACCTAACTCCTTATCATAAACTTAACACTAAATCTAAGTTTAAGTCTAAAACTAACCCTAACTCTAACCATAACCTTAACATTAACCCGAACGCTAATCCTAACACTAAAACCAAAGCTACTGATAACCTAAATTTTAAATTTAACCCTAACACTAACCCTAATCCTGATACTAACCCTAACAGTAAAGATTATCCTAATCCTAACACTAATGCTAACATTAACCCTAACACTAACCTAAACCTCACCCTAATCCTAACCCTAACAATAACCTTATCTGAACCCTAATGGTAACTCTAACTCTAACCTAATCCTAACCCTAACACTAACCCTAAATCTGAACCTACCATAAAACTAAAGCTAATCATAACAGTAATTCTAAAAATATGCTTAAACTTTACTCCAACAATAAACCTAACCCTAACCCCTTAGTGTAATACTAACCCTAAACGTATCCCTAAAATAAACATAACCTGAACCCTAACGATAATATTAACCCTAACCTATACTAATCTAACCCTAACCCTAACACTAATCCTAACTCTAACCTATTACCCTATCCCTAATCCTAAACCTAACCCTAAACTTAATCCCTAAATCTAACCGAAACCCTAAACCTAACCCTGATCCTATCCCTAAAACTAAAGCTAATACTAACCATAATTTAACCCTGAACCTCACACTAAGCTTAACCATAAATTTTAAACAAACAATAACCTTAAACATAACCACTTACCTAAACTTAACCCAAATCTAACTTAAAGTCTAAGTATAACCCTACCCCAAACCCTAACATGAACCAGAACTCTGATGCTAACCCTAAAAATAAAGCTAATGCTAACCATAATTCTAAACATAACCTTAACAATAACCCTAACCCTGATTCTAAAGCAAGACTAAAGCTTATCCTAACCGTAATTCTAACCCTAACCCTAAATTTTACACAAATAATAATACTAAACCTAACTCCTTACACTAACCCTGATCCTAACCTTAAAACTAGAGCTAATAATAACCGTAATTCTAAACATAACACTATCACTAACCCTAACTCTGACACTAAGCCGAAAACTAAAGCTAATTCTAACCGTAAATCAAAACCTAACCCTTAATATTACACTACCAATAACTCTAAATGTAACCCCATACCCTAAACCTAACCCGAACCCTAATTTTAACTCTAAAACTAACCCTAAATATAACCTTAACCCTAAGCATAACCCTAACTTAAACTTAACCTGAACCCTAACAGTAACCCTAAAACTAACCTAACCACACCCCAAACCCTAAACCCTAACCATAAACCTAACCCCTTATTGTAACTATAACCCTAACCTTATCCCTGATTCTAACTCTAAAACTAAAGCTAATTCTAAATCTACCACTAACGCTACCCTAACCCTAACTCTAACCTCTTAACGTTAAACCTAACCCTAAACTTAAGGACAACTAACACTGTAACAATAATCCTAACCTAATTTTAACTCTAATATAAACCAAACCCTAAACCTAAGACTAACCATAAATCTAACCCTAAGCTAAGCCTAACCTGATCCTAAATCAAAACCTGACACTAAACCCAAACCTAAACCAAACCTAACCATAAAACTAACCCCAACATTAATCCCAACTCTAACGTCTTACCCTAAAACTAACCCTACCCCTATCACTAAAGCTAACCCTAACCCTGATCCTAACCCGAACCCTAAACCAAAAGTGAACTCTAAACCTAACCCTGTACCTTAAACCTAACCGAAACCCTAACCCTGATTCTAACCCTAAAACTAAAGCTAATCCTTACCCTACTTCTAACCCTAAACCTAACACTAACCCTAACCCTAAATTTTACACTAACAATAACCCTAACCATATGAATTAAATGTAACCCTAACCGTAACTTTAACCCTGCAACTAATCCTAACCCTATACTTAACCCTAACATTAAACCTAATCCTAATCTTAAACCTTAAACTAAAGCTAATCCTAACCCTAATTCTAACCCGAACCTAAATTTATACTAAAAATAACATGAAAACTAACTTCTTACCCTAACCCTAAACCTAAACTATAGCTAACACTTAACATAACATTAACCAGAACCTTTCTCCTAACCCAAAAAATCAAGCGAATGCTAAAGATAATTCTAAAGCTAACCCTAACACTAACCTTAACTGTGATCCTACCCTAACACTAACGCTTATGCTAACACTAATTGTAAACCTAACCCTAAATTTGACACTAACAATATCTCTAAAATTAACTACTTACCCTAACCCTAACCCTAAACCTAAAACTAATCATAAAAAAAAAACACTAATCCTAATTCTAACCCTAACCCTAATGCTAAACCTAACTCTAGCCATAACTATAAATCTAACCCTATACTAAACCTAACCCAAACCCTACCGAAAACCGTAGCCCTAATATAACCTAAACCCTAACCCTAACCCTAACAAGAATTCTAACTCTAAACACTTACCCTAATCCTAACGTAACCTGACTAACTCTAACGGTAACTCTAGACCTACCCTAACGCTAACCTAACCATAACTCTAACCCTAACATTAATCCTAACACTTACATCTTACACTGAACAAAACCCTAATCCTAAGACTAACACTAACACTAAATTTTACACTAACAATAACACTAACCCAGGCTTATTACCCTAACCCTAACCTTAAACTATAGCTAACCCTAACTAACACTAACCCTTTCCCTAAGCATATCCATAACCTACATTAATCGGAACCCGAAACATAACCATAAACCTACACCTAAAGTAAACCTAACCCGAACCCAAACCTTAACCCTAACCCTAACCCTAATCTAAACCTAACTTTAACTTAACTCTAACCTTAACCCTAAAACTAATCCTAACTCTAAACTCTTACCCTAACCTTAAACCTAAACATATCAGTAAGCCTAACAGAAACCAAAACGCTAAACCTAACCCTAGCACTAATCCTAACCCTAACCCTAAACTAACCATAACCCTAACCCTAAATCCTAACCCTAACACTAATCCTAACTCTAAAATCTTGCACTAACCCTAACCCTAACATTAACACTAACTAAAGCTAACGGTAACCCAAACCTGAAAATAAACCTAACATTATTCCTAACCCTAACACAAATCCTGTTTCTAATCCTAAACATAACTGGAACAGTAACACAGACGATAACACTAAACCTAACCCTAATGCTAACCGTAATCCTAACCCTAAACTCAAACTTACCCTAAACATTATCCTAACCTAAACCTAACCCTAAACCCAATTTAACTCTAAAAGTCACTCTGACGCTAACTCTAAACTTAAATCTAACCCAAATGTTAATTGTAACTCTAACACTAACCCTATAACAGATCATAAGCCTAAATCTAAAGCTAATCCTAACCCTAATTCTAACCTGAACACTAACACTAATCCTAACCCTAAATTTAACGCTAAAAATAAACCTAAACCTGACCACTTACCCTAAACCTAAACCTAACCCTAACCCTAAACATATACCTAACCCTAAAGTAAAGCTTACACAAACCCTAATAGTAACCTCATCCCAAACTTAACACTAATCCTAAGCAGAACGCTACCATTAATCCTAAATCTAACCTCTTGTCTTAAAGGTAACTCAACCCTAACTATAACCCTAATACTAAGCCAACCGTAACCTTAACCCTATCCCTAATTTAACTCTAAAACTAACATTAAGCACTAAACCTAACGGAAATCCTTTTCCTAAACCTAACCATAACCCTAACTTCAAATCTAAAACTAATCCTAACCATAAACCTAACCCTAAAATTAACCCTAACCCTGATTCTAACCGTAAAAAAGAGCTAAACCTAACCCTAATTCTAATCCTAACGCTAACACTAACTCTAACTCTGATCCTACCATAAAACTAAAGCTAAACCTAACCCTAATTCTATCCCAAACCTTAAATCATACACCAACAATAAACCTAACCCTGGCTCCTTACCGTAATCCTATCCCTAAAACTACCCCTAACTAAACCTAACCCGAACCATAACGATAACCTTAACCTACCCTAAGCCTAATGTTAACCCTGCCCCTAATCCTAACCCTAAAACTAGTGGTAATACTAAACATAATTCTAACGCTAGCCTTAACACTAACCCTAATCCAAATTCTACACGTACACTAGCCCTAATGCTAAACTCTTACCATAACATAACACTAACAATGAATTTAAGCGAAAAACATGCCCTAAACTTAGCCCTAACCCTAACCCTAACCCTAACCTTAACACTAACCTCAACACTAATGCCAACTCTTACCTATTATCCTAACACTAACCCTAAAACTGCTGCTAACCTTAACACTAACATTGCCTAACCCTAACTCTAACCTTAACCTAAACCTAACCTTAATCCTAACCCTAACCTAAACCAAACCCTAACACCAACCGTAACCCTAAAGCCCAACTTTAACCCTAACCCAAACCCTAACCTTGAACCTAACCTTAAAACTAAAGTTAATCCTAACCCTAAGCCTAACCCTATCTTTAACTCTAAAACAAACCCTAACCCTAACAGTATTCCTAACATTAACCCTAAAGCTGATACTAATCCTAAAACTAAACCTAATCCTAACTGTAAATGTAACCCTAACCCAAACAATAAATCCAACACTAAATTTTAAACTAACAATAACTCTAACTTGACACCCTTACCATATAGCTAATCCTAACCCAAACTTTAACTCTATAACAAACCCTAACACAATCTCTGCGATAACATTAATCCTAACTCTGACCCTAACCCTAAAACTAAAGCTAATCCTAACTCTATTTCTAATCCTAACCCTATCACTAACCATAACCCTGATGCTAACACTAAAACTATAGCTAATCTTAACATTAATTCAGAACCTAACTCTAATTTTACACTAACATTACACCTAATCCTAACCACTTAAACTAAACCTAAGCCTAACCATCATCCTACCCTATCCCAATTTCTAACATTAATCCTATGTCTAACCACTTACCCTAACCCTAACCATAACCATAACCCTAATTCTAACCCTAAGCATAACGCTAACTCTAACCCTAACCCTACCCTAAACCTAACAATAACCCTAACTCAAAAGCCTAAACCTAAATCTAAACTTAACCTTAACCCTGAACCTAAAAATAACCCTAACATTGATCCTAACTTTAAAACTAAAGCTAATCCTAATCCTAATTATAACCCTAACCCTTACACTAACCATTACCCTAATTTTATGCTAATAATAACACTAACACTAACCCTTTACCCTGAACCGGACCCTAACAATAAATCACTTCTAAAACTAACCCTAAACTTAACCGTAACACTGACATTAGCCCTACCCCTGATCCTAACTGGAAACCTAAATCATCTGAAC
>NW_011890503.1:12782-13073 GCF_000151845.1 Pteropus vampyrus
GTAACCTATTATCCTAACACTAATACTAATCCTACCCTAATTCTAACCCTAAACCTAAAACTATCCCTAACACTAAATTTTACACTAACATTAACACTAACCTTTACCACTTACAATAAAACTAATTCTAATACTAACCTTAACACTATAACTAACCCTAATCACGATGTTAAGTCTAACATTAATTCTAAACCTGATCCTAACCCTAAAATTAAAGATAATCTTAACTCTAAGTCTAACTCTAACCGAAACACTAACTCTAGCCCTAAACCCTTAAATTAAACCTAAATA
>NW_011890504.1:0-1560 GCF_000151845.1 Pteropus vampyrus
ATGGCAGAGCCAGCACCCTCTGAGCCAGGACCCCGGTTGGGAATTACCGTGTGGTAGAGAATAGATAACAACCACCTGTGCTCAGATGCCAGGAGGAAAAGTCTGTGCCAATGCCCTTCCTCCCCAGTGTCCTTTCCCTGTCCCCTAAAGGAAACTTCATTCCACTGAGTGAGGATAAGAGAGGATGCTGGGCCATGGGGGAGAAGCCCCAGAGCTCTGCTTGCTGAGGCCTATTTGTTGGCATTGAGACCCCCCCTCCCCAGGCGTCTCCTATCCTGTGTCCAGGCAGCACTGTAGGTCAAGTTTCTCAAGCAAATTTATTTCTGTTGTGCTATTGTCCATCGACCTTTGCCTGTAAATCAGTGACTTCATGAGAGGAGGATGACACATGAGGTAAATGTGTGTGTCAGAGCCAAGTGCTCGTGTGGTTCCTCGTGGCCCAGGTGCAGGAAAGTCACACTTCAGCGGGGACAGTGCCTGCTCAAGTGTGCAAGAGCCAGTGGAGCATTCTCCCAGCCTGCCTGGCCCAGACCCTGAGCTCTCAGGACAGGTCCACCTGCGCCCCCTGCTGGTCTCCAAACTCAGTCCTCAGCCCATTCCATCCACCTGGCTCTCCTGGAAGGGCTTCTGATTTCTGCAGGTGCATCTTCCTCATGTCGCTTCCCAGGGCAGTAAAAGGAGAAGGACCACCGTGTGCAGTCTGGGGCGAAGACGTTACGTTCTCAGGTCCCTAACGACCTGCAGGCAGATAAGTGGATGCATCTGTTACCAGATGTTTCAGGATTTCCCGATACTTGATTTTGCTTCTGCCTTGGCCCTGATTCATTATGAGCACATGATGACCTTGAACTAAGAGCCAGGCTTAAAGTTCTCCAGGAACCCTGCTTGCTCATACCTGGTCATATTCTTCTTGGGTGACCCTCGCAGGTGTAAATATTTACTGGCGGTTATCTGTTGCTTTAGTCGTTGTTGTAAGGGGCACCTGACAGGTTCCCACTCACATTTCATGTGTGTTTGTAATGAGAGCAAAATGTCCTCTGGGAAAATGTGTCTTTTTCCTTGATTACTTCTGAAGGTTCTCAGGTGACCTTGAAAATGACCTTGACGGGACTTTTTATTTTGACCGTGATATATTTAAGCTTCTTTTACTCTAGGCTTCTAATTTTTCTCATCTGCGGATTGAGAGGGAGAGAACATTACTGTGAACATAACTCCTATTCTTTATAGCGGTTCTTCCTCCATTTCTGGCCTAGGAAACTCTCAGGATGTGTCCCAGTCTGCCTCGGGCCTGCTCATGTCCATTTGTTTAGAAATCTATGGATTTAATGGAGGTGGGATTGATAAGGATTAGGTCTAAAATACTGACAGCTACTAAATCTCATCCCAGACAGAGAACCAGAGCGGTTGGAAAACTACGAGAAATCCCAGGGTTGAAGTGGGGAGAATGAGCCGCTGAGGGTCTGATAGTCGCGCCCTTAATGGAGGGCGTGTCCCAGGGCCAGGGGGTCAGGAGCCCCTCGGAGGGCGATCTCAAGAGAGAGAGACTCTGCCTTTCCTGAC
>NW_011890504.1:4500-4849 GCF_000151845.1 Pteropus vampyrus
CCCACAGTCTTTATGAAACAGAGGGAGGCAGCTATTGGAGGACACTCATTATCTGAGAAGGGTCTTCACATTATCTTCCCAGGAGTTATGGACGCAGATTTCATTTCTAACCTCTGGAAATACAATCGGAGTCATAGTCCCTTGAAATCACATGGTACTCTCTACCATACAGAGCATTTGTGGTCATGATTGTCCTTGAACAGGATGCAGGTCACAGAGTCCTTCACTGAGATGAGGTTACAATCACAAACATGTCACCACAGCGCACATTACAGGTGACAGCACAACTCAGCTCTCAAGGGCACCCAGCCCAGACCAGCTGCACCCACACTCTGCCCGTCACCCCTCA
>NW_011890504.1:15765-17901 GCF_000151845.1 Pteropus vampyrus
GATCATAATGATCAGTTCGAGGAGAACTCATCTTAACCACACTGAATGTTTCGGCTCAAAAGCTTGAATTGTTTGTGCATTTATTTAAATATTTAATTTCTCTCAAAAGTTTCATAGTTTTCAGTGCATAAAAATTTTAAAATCTGTCAGATTTTTCCTAAACTATTACATATGTGTGATGCTATCATAAATGTATTATTTTTAACTCAGGTTTAGGGGGCCCATCGCGTCCCCGCCCCAGGTGGAAGCACTCAGACCTGGAGCAGCACCGAGTCACCCCCTCTGCTCCCTCAGGAGGGCAGGGCCTGACCCACGCCCCTCAGGCTCCTCCCGTGTCCCCTCTGAGGGCTGTTGACCTCGGACACGGGGTTACTGCGAGTGGACAAGGTGACAGGGAAGGATATATGAGCAACGGATAAATGTGAATTTAAAGTGAAGAGAAGCATGTGATATTGTCAGATAAAGCGGTCTGAGGAAAATCGGGTGTTAACAGAAGAAATGAAAAACAAAGTCACCTCCTGTCTGACTTGCTCAGAGCCCCTCCCATGAGTGCTGGCACCAGGCCAGGAAAGTGAGGGAGAGGTTTGTGTCTCGCTTCCCCATGGGTCTGGAGCAGTGTGTGAGTGTTAGATTTGCCATCCCAGGTGTTACAGTAATAGTCGGCCTCGTCCTCGGGCTGGAGCCCGGAGATGAGCAGAAGCCCTGTATTGGCCGAGGTGTCTTTGGATCCAGAGAAGCGGCTGGGGACCCCGGAGCCTTGGTGCTTATAGGAGTCTGAGTAGAAGTTCAGGAGATACCGGGGAGGGCTCCCTGGCTTCTGCTGATACCAGTTTATCCTGTACTCCCCAACACTGAATCCACTGCTCAGGGTGCAGGTGAGTCTGGCTGATGCTCCCAGAGATGCAGAGAGGGAGGGCGGCTGAGTCACCACAGGCTGAGAGAGGGAACCTGCAAACACAGACAAATGGGGCATTGGCACAGGAAACCAGAGAAAATTTCTCAAGATTTTGAGCAAGAAGGCAGTGATATTGAGGGATATCCAGGGTCCCCAAGTCCTCTCTCTACCTGTGCACTGAGAGAGGAGCACGAGGAGGACGGGGGTCCAGGCCATGGTGCACGCAGCCCCTGAGCCCACAGTGGGGCTGGGCTGCCCCAGGCCTCCTTTTCTTCTCCACCCTTCACCAGAGGAGGGGCTGTGCATGCAAATGTGTGTCCATCCAGTGACCGCCCCGCCCCTCCCTGAGCCCTGGTGCTGGAGCTCAGCTCACACCCAGATTGAGGAGGATGGAGGTTGGCTTCACCCCCTGGGAGAGCCCTGGGAGGAAGCACCTGCTTACACCACACAGTCCCTGCTCTAGAGACTCTGCCAGCCCAGAAAGGACACAGCTGCTGAGTCTCATGAGGGAGCACAGAGAACTGCACCCAGGCCAGGCTCCTTCGAGTAAATGAATTGTCCTCAGTGAGCAGTTGTGCAGGGATCACTCGTCAGTCCCCCAGTGCCCCCTGCTGGTGGCTGGACACACACCTCCCAGTGGCCCAGAACCCTGAAAGCCCAGCTGGTTTATGCAGCTCATCAGTCACTGTCTCTGTTCACGCATCCTTGGTCTGGTCCCTAGATGCTGCGATCCTAGTACACTGTGTTGATATTGTAGTTTACTACACCCAGAGTAAGGTCCATGGGAGTAAGGTACATATATAACTATTCAAGGTGTCAGAGCACTTTGAGTACAGTCTAGAAGAAGCTAAATGACCCAAGTGTGTATCAGGTCCGGTGTCAGAGCCGAGGGGACAGTCGATGGTTTGAAAGGCTTGAAGGGACTCTCCAGGGAAATGTCATAGAAGGGAATTTTCAAGGAAAATACTCAGTGGCATTTTGAAAAGAGGACCGTGTAGCAAACATTTCAGAGTCATGTCATGTGTGAGCTAATTCATAGGGACTCCATTTGAATCAGTGTTTGCTATAATAATCATAATAATCATAATAATCATCATAATAACAATAATAATAATAATGGCTTGGTTAGGGTTCACCTTTACCTGCGGAATGTGTAACACCTTTCTTTATTTTAGGAACTGACTTTACAGTCTATCATGTAGTTTTCAGGATCCCTACTTCACAGGTTTCTTGTCTGGATT
>NW_011890504.1:18179-18586 GCF_000151845.1 Pteropus vampyrus
AGAGCACAGAGTGTAGGATTGCCTGAGAAGATGCTAAGTGAGGGTGAATTGCAAAAGGAGAAAGCCAGAAGTGTGGGAGCCCCAGCATCTGCAGATGACCTGAGAAGGAAGCTCCACTGTCCCTGTGTGAGGTGCGGTGGGAAGACTGTAAGGAAACGAGCTACACGCCCATTTCTCACGCCCGCACTTGATCCCATGAGCAACACTCGGTGCTCCCGCGAGCACTGCTGCAGGGGGAGACTGACTGTGGGTCCGGGGTGCTGACTCTCATCTCCCGGGCCTGGTGCAGTGAGGAGGACGGGGACCTCGCAAGGTGCTGGTCAGTGGTGTTTGGCTCCATCCTCAAGTTGTAAAGAGGAGCTTCTACTGTAGGTGACAACAAAGAGAAGCAAAGTTCCCAGAGGTCG
>NW_011890505.1:0-521 GCF_000151845.1 Pteropus vampyrus
TCTAACCCTAACCCTAACTCTAACGTTAACCCGAACCCTAACCCTAACCCAAACCACTAAACCTAACCCTAACCCTAACTCTAACCCTAACTTCTAACCCTAACCCTAACCCTAGCCCTACCCTAACCTAACATTAACGGTAACAGTAACCCTAACCTTAACCCTCGCAATAACCTTTACCATAATTCTAAACCCTAACCCTAAACCTAAGGCTAACCCTAACCCTAAACCTAACCCTAAACCTAACCCCTAATCCCACCCCTAACCCGAACCCTAACCCTAATCCTATTCCTAAACCTAAACCTAACCCTAACACTAACACTAACCCTAACACTAACCCTAACCCGAACCCTAACCCCTAACCCTATCCCTAACCTAACCCTACCCTAACCTAACATTAACGGTAAGAGTGACCCTAACCATAACCCTCGCAATAACCTTTACCATAATTCTAAACCCTAACCCTAACTCTAACCCTAACCCAAACCTAACACTAATACTAACCATAATCCTATACCTAA
>NW_011890505.1:2472-2915 GCF_000151845.1 Pteropus vampyrus
CCCTACCCTAACCTAACATTAACGGTAACAGTAACCCTAACCTTAACCCTCACACTAACCTTTACCATAATTCTAAACCGTAACTCTTACTCTAACACTAACACTAACGTAACGCTAACTCTATTCCTAATCCTATACCTAAACCTAAACCTAACTCTAACCCTAACCCTAACTCTAACCTTAACGCGAACTTCAACCCTAACCCTAACCCCAACCCTAACCCTAACCCTAACCCTAATCATATACCAAAACCTAAACCTAACCCTACCCCTAACCCTAACCCTAACCCTAACCCCTAACCCTAATCCTAACCCTAACCCTACCCTAACCTAACATTAACGGTAACAGTAACCCTAACCTTAAACCTCACACTGTACTTTACCATAATTCTATACCCTAACTCTAACTCTAACCCTAATCCTAACCTAACACTAATACTAAAC
>NW_011890505.1:3070-3422 GCF_000151845.1 Pteropus vampyrus
TTAACCCTGACAATAACCATTACCAGAATTCTAAACCCTAACTCAACTCTAACCCTAATTCTAACCTGACACTAATACTATCCCTAATCCTATACGTAAACCTAAACCTAACCCTAATATTAACCTTAACCCTGACCTTAAACCCAAACTCTAACCCTGAACCTAAACCTAAACCTAAACCTAACCCTAACCCTAATCCTAACCCCAAACCCTAACCCTAACCCCTAACCCTAACCCTAACCCTAACCCTAACCCCTAACCCTAACCCTAACCCTAACACTAACCTAACATTAACGGTAACAGTAACCCTAACCTTAACCCTCAGAAAAACTTTTACCAAAATTCTAAACCC
>NW_011890506.1:0-571 GCF_000151845.1 Pteropus vampyrus
CCGGCTGCCGGCTCCCGGGAGCGCCAAGGGTCCCCAGGCCCAGGACACGGTGCCGGATCGAGCCCGCCCCGAATGCCCCAGCCGGCTCTTTCGCACCGACCTCGGCGTGTCCCGCGCTGCGCAGTCCGTTGGGGGGGGGGCTCCCCTTCCGGCCGCGGTCTGGGCCTAGGGGGTCAGCCCCGCAGCCCTCCCTGCTCACTGCCGGGAGCGGTTAGAGCGCGTGGAAGACCCTGCCCCTCGCGAGCCTGCGTCCGGGGCAATAACCTCAGCCTTCGGCGCTCATTCCGGGGCCCGTCCACACTATTCGCCAAAGCCGGGTGGACAGCAGCCCCACCATTCACTTACCAGCGGCGGAGAAAGAAAAAATAGTGCCGAACAGCGGCCACTCCCGCCCTGGAGGAGTTAAGAGCGTCAGCACCGACAGGTGTGCGTCTTACAGGAGCAGGTGCGCACCTCGGCGCCTGCGCAGTGCCGCGGGCGCGCTCCCCGACGCCACCCGCCACCGCTGCTGTGGCTGAGGGCGCCGCAGCACAGGAGGGTCCCGCCGAAGGCAGAGGTGGCCGCCGAGACC
>NW_011890506.1:1882-2490 GCF_000151845.1 Pteropus vampyrus
GCGCGTCACAGTTGACATGAGTGGTCACTGTGGGTTTGGACAAATGTCTGATGTCCCGCGTCCAACATTCGTCCATCGCACAGAAGTTTCTCTGCCCTGAAGTCCCTGCGCTTCTCCCGTTCACCGCCCCCCCGCAGCCCCTCATTTCACCCCCTCATGCGGATTCCCTCGTGGGAGTCTGGCCAGACGGGCTGGGCTCCTTGCTCTTCTTTAGACGAGGAGAGGCGGGCTCGGGGTGGAGGAGCCCAGGCCCTCGGGGCTGACCGCCCGTGTCTGCACGCAGCCCCCCACCGCAGTGCCGGACGCCATGTGGAGGACACACACCTGGAAGTGTGGCTTCTCCACGTCCTGCGGGCGGCCCCCCCGGGCAGGATCGGAGCCATGACGCGTTGTTCCGATGCTGAACTGACGGGCCGGGACGGCAGAAGCATAGGCCCCAGGGACACAGAGTCTGCAGGGCGCTGTCAGTCAGGGGTCCGCGAGCGAGAGGCAGGGTTGCGGCTCGTGTGCCCAGTGGCTCCCCTCGTGCTCCTGCCCAGCCCGCCTCGCTCGCCGCTGTGCCCCCACATCCTCGGGTGCTGGTAGACACCTGTGGAATGAATGAATGA
>NW_011890506.1:2540-4305 GCF_000151845.1 Pteropus vampyrus
TGCACGCAGCCCCCCACCGCAGTGCCGGACGCCATGTGGAGGACACACACCTGGAAGTGTGGCTTCTCCACGTCCTGCGGGCGGCCCCCCCGGGCGGGATCGGAGCCATGACGCGTTGTTCCGATGCTGAACTGACGGGCCGGGACGGCAGAAGCATAGGCCCCAGGGACGCACAGCGCCTGAGGGAGAGTCTGCAGGGCGCTGTCAGTCAGGGGTCCGCGAGCGAGAGGCAGGGTTGCGGCTCATGTGTCCAGCGGCTCCCCTTGTGCTCCTGCCCGGCCCGCCTCGCTCGCCGCTGTGCCCCCACATCCTCGGGTGCTGGTAGACACCTGTGGAATGAATGAATGAATGACCGCATGCATGAAGGAGTGCCTCCCTGGACGGCAGAACCAGAGGGTGCCCGCCTGGCTGCCAGAGCTGTAGGGAGGTGGCACGGCTCCCCTGTGTCCCCCCCCCCCCCCCAGGGACATTTATCTGCAGACCCAGTGCCCACGGGGGACAGAGCTCCACAACGACTCCCGTCTGACCAGCCACAGAGCACTCACCCGCCTCACACCAGCTCCAGACGACAGTTGGGGTCTGCCACCCCTGGGTGAGGCATGCCATGGTGGCACTGGCCGGGACGCGGGCACAGAGCGGGCACTGCATTAGCATTGCAGATGGTCCCACGACTGTTGATATCGGCACTTCAGGGTTATTTATGAATTCATCTATTTGCCAAGACAAGCCTTCGTGCGTTCGGTTGCCATGGTTGCCTCAAAGCCGATGTCTCTTCTCATTATGCAGTTCGGTCCTCAGCCCCCGGAATAGGACGCGTCCAGCACACAGCATCAGATCGACACACATCTCTCAGATTCTGGGGGCCTGGGCAGGGGGCAGGGGGCGCTCATAGGCCTGAGGACAGGGAGGGGGACAGGGAGACAGAGCTACAGGGGAGGATCCGAGGGGCCTCAGCAGCTCCTGAGGGGATCCCCAAGGCCAGGTGGACGCTGCCAGTGGGGAAGGAGGCCATGCTCCTCGGGGGCGCTCCAGCTGGAGCGTGCAAGGTACGAGTGAGTTGGAATCACCTCAGACTGCGGGTGGGACCGCCCGTTCCTGCTGAGCCGGGGGCGCCCGGGGACGGGGGGCCCGCTCTGCGGCCCAAGGCCCTGGCCCTGCTCCGTCCGCCCAGGCGGCAGGCGACAGTTCAGTGGAAACGGCTGCCCTGATGTCCGTGGGGTCTCGGGCAGCCCGGGCGGCGGGGGGAAGGGACCGGGCTGCGTCTGTGGCCTTTAGCTTCAGTTCCTTTCGACAGTCCGGGCACTCGAGGGCCCTGGTGCCGGAACGGCCCGATCCCCCCATTTCCACCCCCCATTTACAGAAGCGCCAGGCGTGCGGCCCCAGGGACGCCCACGCGGGCCCGTCCACTGCCCATGCGAGGCCCCGACCTGCACCTCCCCAGGCGCTGAAGTGACGCCTCCCCGGCTCTTAGCCACCCCAAAGCCACCCCAGGCTTATTCCTCAGCCCGCCGCAGCAGGCAGCCGCCCCATCCTG
Source organism: Pteropus vampyrus (assembly GCF_000151845.1). Classification (NCBI taxonomy): domain Eukaryota; kingdom Metazoa; phylum Chordata; class Mammalia; order Chiroptera; family Pteropodidae; genus Pteropus; species Pteropus vampyrus. Next base: position 4,075 of record NW_011890506.1, read on the forward strand.
CCTGGCTACCAGATCTCCCCCTGACGTTCCACACCCAGGGCTGGGCAGCGGGCCACCTGAGGCCCAGGGGGCAGCAGTGCCTAGAGCCCAGTGTGGCACAGATGGCGTCTGTGGAACATGACCACTTGGCCAGGCCAGGCCTTTGCTTCTGCCAACCCCTAAGCCCCGGGGCTCAGGGCTGTTGGTGGGGGCACTTGAGGAGCCCAGGCGGGCAGGTGGGGTGAGGGGGCA
>NW_011890506.1:6102-7574 GCF_000151845.1 Pteropus vampyrus
CCCCCAGCTCCCCTCATAAAGCGAGACCCCCACCTCTCACCTCCAGCGAGGCCGTTTAGAAGCCCGTCTCCAGGCTGTAAAACTGAAAAACCCTAAACATGGCTCGTGATTCATGTTTCCACGTGTCGCAGGCGGCCTCCACCCTCAGTGACCTCGGAGGTAGGTGGCCAGGACACCGAAGATGGAGCTGTCTCAGGCAGGAGAGGGCTGAGTCTGGTGCACATGGGCTGCCACCGGGCAAGGTCTGGGGGACGAGGTCGCGGGTGCCCTGGAAGACGGCTCCAGTCATGTGTCCTTCAGGACGAGCAGGGGGATGGAAACCGTCATTGCTGGACCCCAGTGCCTAGCACCCCTGGCCCTGTGTGTGGATGGGGACGCAGGAGACACTCAGCCCTGGTCACCACGAGGGCCCCACCTTCCCTCTCTAATGGGCTGGGGGGCCGGGGGCTGCCGCGCCTCTGACTGCTCCCCTCACCTGGTCTGGAGGATGCGCTGTGCTCACCTGGGGACTACGCGCAGGCCCCAGGGTGCTGGGGACCAGGGGCATCAGTCCACTTCCTGGAGGGGACGCTGAGAAGCTGAGGCAGGGCCCTGGACAGAGCTCCGTCCCTTCGCGTGAGACCTGGAGCAAGGCTCCCGCCCCTCGGGGCTCCAGGCTGTGGGTGCCACGTCTGCTCGGGGCAGAACTTTGGCACCTTGAGGCCAAGGCCGCAGAGGCTCCCGCTTGACGCTGGCTCATTCACCCCGGGCCAGGGCCCCCTGGGCTCGGGGTGCCAGCCCCGCCCCCCTCCTCCCCAAAGCAAGGAGCCGCCTGGCTTAGGGAGGCTCTGCCTTTTCCTCTCCACAGACACAGTCCTGGAGCTAGTGCTGGACGGATACGGGGATGCCCCTGCCCCTCAGCCCACAGATGGGCCCCCCCTTCGCCTGGCAGGAAACTACTTGCTCAGGGTGCCTGTCCCCCGGGCCTCCAGGCAGAGCTGGCGAGAATCTGCCCAGGGGGCTTCACACCAGCTCAGAAGGAGGGTGGCGCTTGTGTCCAGGTGGGCAGGGACGACCGGGCCAGCTGCCCTGGCTTCCGGGCACCCACGTGACATGGCATGAGGGTCTGGGCATCTGGCCGCGGGTGTAGAGCTGAGTGGGTTCTCCCCGGCCCTGCCTCGGCGTCCTCAGCTGTAAAGTGGGTGATGAGGCCGGGTTCTCATGAAAGGAGAGGGGGGGGCTGGGGTGCCAGCTCGTGCCGTCTCAAGAGCAGCCGCGTCCAGCGACGGGACACCCTGCGTGGGAACCGAAGGCCCATGTGCCCACGTCAGGCTCGGACGGCTCTGAGAGTCCTGGAGGATCCCTGGCCAGCCACCCCCTGAGACCCGCAGGGGTCTGGCCACCTCCCCGCCCTTTACGCCAAGCCGCCACGTCACCCTGCAGGCACCCTGAAGCCAGCAGGCACCCACCCCCTCCCCCCCCCGGCCTCCGCC